>NW_028248398.1:0-62414 GCF_964263255.1 Lissotriton vulgaris | reverse complement strand
ACCTCTTGTAATGTAAAATGCCAAATTGCATCCATTTCTAATGCCGAATTGGGACGGTATGTATGAATGCTTTGCGACCGAAATGTGGTCGCAAAACATTTGCAATTTACTGCCAGTTGATGGTAAACCCTTTAAAAAATGGGATGGGATCCCCGGCGGACCTCTTCCTCTTTGAGAATGTTTGTGACAAAATTGTTTTTAGGAGCAGGCAGTGGTTCCTACACTTAAAAAATGAAACTTCAAAGTTTATTTTTTAAAATTTCTTAACTCCTCTTGTTTGCCTTTAAGGGAAATAGACTGAGTGTAATAAAACAAGGGAGTGCTTTATATAAAAGTACCTGGGTGATAAGGAAGACATTTTTGATAATGGAATATATCTGGATAAAGTATTAGAAAGTAATAAATGTGTTCAGGTGGAGCCTACAATGTTGTCAGGTGGGACAGTAGTTCAGCCTGGGAAGTCAGGTATTTCTATCCATTCGGGTAGAACAGCTGTACTTCCCGCCAAACACAAAGATTATGTGGTAAGATGCTGTTTTGTTATTCCTGTAGCTTGAAAATTAATAATTATTTTTTTCTAGAAAGATTTGAACTCATGTAATTAAGTATATTGTTATTTATGTTTTGGAGTGTCGCCATATTACCTTTGTTATTGTGAGGGTACGAAATTGTACATTATAAATAGGAATGTAATATTCATGCGAAATATAGCTGTGTTAAGGGGGAAGATGTGTATCTGCATTACTGTTGTCATGTGGGGCTATAGATTGTGGAACGTTAGGGGCAGTTGAGCTGGAAGGAGGACAGTTAAAGACAGTATAAACCTCTTTCTCCTGATAAGTGTCAAGCATAGTTCCTATAATACACCTGGTGCAAATACACGGCTTAATCACATTTCACCAACACACTGAAAATAGACAATAATATGAGGCAGTACATTCATATGCAAGTTTATTTAGAAAAATCGTATCGTTATGACCCAGTAAACTGAAAACAATAACTTGCTCATAAACAAGTAGAAGAGAAATATCACACTGTCTTCAAGATGGCGGTACAAAATGAAGGGTCAGGGTTCACAGTTAGAATCTTCCAACTAGTTTTGCCCGCTTTTCAATCATCATAAAAAAACTTGATAAACCGGCATGTAAGTAGAATACTTACTTATTCTATACATTTAATCATTGCCTGTCTACATGTTCGAATGAAGAGTGAGTTAAGCAATAGTTTTAGAAGATGAACCCTCTCCTCTTAAAATCCTGGATAGGTGCATGGACTATCCTCAGATGATCCATGATGATAAGTACTAAACAGGCATAATCTTTTTGTAGAAGAACACTCTCAAGGTCAATCACAATATTTTGGGGACAAGCAGCCAAATCTGTAAAGCAATAGCCTCTTTTTTTGAATGAATGAAAAAGCTTGACTGAGTTATAGCTGAGGGAGTAATAGTTTGTAAGTCGTTATCACAAACCACAAATGTGGCTGGGAGCTGTAGTCATTGTTATCCTCAAGCTAAGAGACTTTCTGTGCCCGGGAGTTAGCAATTTTTTGAGAGATTGTGCAACATCTGTGCTTCCCATCAATCCTGGAGCTCAAGATGAGATAGTAAATCTGTGAGGAGCTACAACTATTGATTAACCTCCGTCTGTAAATAGTTGTAGTCTCATTCCAAACATAGTAGCTTAATGAGTTTGATTTGGTGATTTTATTTTGAGCATTAATTTGACAAGGGGAAATTTCTTTACTATGACAAAATTGCAAAGCCCACATTTGACATTGCATTGAGTGTGACAGAAGAGAAAACATTTTCCTGTAAAAGTTTGATCCTTGTTGTAAACAGAAAATGTTATGATTCCAACCTCATCACCTGCCTTGTTCCACATTGAACACCTCTATGTCTCTGCTTACTTCCGGTGCTATATGAAACATACACACAAACCACAGAGGAAGCCCTAATACAATACACATGATTAATGCATCATGCCTCTTTGGTGTTACCAGTGCTTGGTGTTTGTCATCTTCTTGCACACCAAATTCCTCTCACAAATGGCACATACTGTTGACAGAAGTTCACATCTTTGCCTGATCTTTGTCTTGTCTTATTTCAATCAGTAAATTCAGGTTGCTTCTTAAATGTATTTCATATAACTGATTTTGTTGCATTAAATTCTCATATATGCTTATGAAAGTTATGCCACATTTAATATATTATTTCTTGGTGGTTCGATATGATAGTCTTATGAAAATCTTATAAAAATGTGCATTTAAGAAACAATAAAGCATTTTGGGCCTCCTTTATATGTTGTTGGAATCCCATCGTTAGGGTAAATTACTCCTTTACCCTATCACATGGTCACATTATTTATAAAAACATTTTTGCTAAAAATTCAAGAATCACAAAACGTATGTGCACAAATTATTACACTTAAAACACAAAATGTATTAATGAACAATGTGTAATATGCATCCCTGCATTTTGAAACTGACAGAGTGTGACAATACAAATTTGTTGATTAATAAATGTTGTGTTTGAAGTGTAATAATTTGTGCCTATAAGTTTTGTGATTCTTGAATTTTTAGTAAAATAATGTGACCATGTGTTTTTAACCACAATAATTGACTCTAGAAATGTATCAGGAATTCAACAGTGAATAATAAATAATATATTTTGAATTTTGACATTGGGTTGTGTGTAACTTAATCTTTGTATAGGTTGAATAGTGAAGGGGAGAGGGTCGAGCCTTGTGGAACTCTGATCTGAATGTGGGAAAGTGCTGAAAGGTTTTGATTCACCAAAAATCTTTGTGTTCTGTTCCTCAAGAAGGACTTAAACCATTCTAGAACGGTCCCCGAAAAACCCATCCTGTTTTCCAGACATTCTAGCAATACATTGTGGTTAACTGTGTTGAATGCTTATGATGAGTCAAGAAGGATTATAAGACAGGTATTGGCCTGATCCAGTGCAAGTAAGGCGTTGTCCACTATGTGGATTATTGCAGTTTCAATGCAATGTTTTGTCTAAACCCCGAATGGCAGTCGTCTACTAGTTGAAATTTAGTGATGTGTTGGCTCAGTTGTTGATGGATACCCTTTTCTGTCAATTTAGCTAAAAGGGGAATGTTGGATAACGGACAAAAATTGTTAGGGTCTGCAGATTTCTCTATCTGTGTTTTATGATGGGTATCACTTGACCCATGAAATATTCTCGACCTTTCTGAACAAAAATTAAGTTCTTAATCCCGTTCAGTTAGGGTATTGATCACCTCTTAGCACAGAGATTGCATTCTTGGCAGTATTGGATGATTTGCACCTATCAAGGTAGAAAGCTACCCAAACAGCACTTCTGTTGCTAGATGTGGCTGCTGCAATCAATATAGTGACACATGGCATTCTGATCGCAAAAATTGAGAAAATTGGGATCAGCGGGAAGGCAGTGCAGTGGTGGCAATCTTATTTGAATGAAATAGCTCAGGCTGTCTATTTATCCCTGTATTTGTCAGATAGCAGGGTTATAAAGCAAGATGCATCTTAAGGGTCAGCAGTTTAACCTACATGGTTTGCTGTCAATGAGACCAGTTGTGCAACTAGTTTAATACGTTGATATCAGATGCATGAACTATGCAGACAAAACATATCTGGTCAATATCATAGATGCAACATCAATTATCTGCCCTTCCATGCTTCCTTTTGCTAAGGTCTTTGAAAAAAAACTACCAAAAGCTCTATCTGTGGTCAAATCAAATAATGTGCATCCTAGAGGGGAAGTGGAAAAACATGACCCATCCAATACACAAGTTATGCAACCATCAACTGAGACTCTACAGAAAAACAATCAGAAATATAAAGGAGAAGCAATACACCACACCATTATAACTGCTCTCTAAATCAACTCTTCAAAATATTGTCACAATTCTAAAACTTGGAAACAAGCACATCAGATTCACCCACCTCTCACTATTTCTGCAACTCTATGGACAACCACTCCATAAAGAAAGCAATTGATCTTGTGTCTAAGCTTGCCTTAAAATGTCCCTATTCTGTATCCCTTTCCTCCTCCATTGCATTCAGCACTTTCTAACCTGTTTCTTGCTTCTCCATGCTCGCAGCCTACAGACCTGAAGCGGGGTTATCAGACCCATATCCACCGCCTGTTTTCAAGAAAATTCTATTAAGTCCTTTAGCAAACTCGACAGAAGAAAACATCTGTGACATCCCCTCCTGAGAAGGAATCTCTGAGAATTCTCAGAAAAATTTTGACAGCATGACAATCCTGAAGAAGATTACAACTGACTACAGAAACCCAGATTTCTACAGACCAATTACCATAAGACCCATCTTGGGAAAGTTGATTGAAAAAGCAGCATTCACTAAACGTAATAGAGATTTAAATGCGAAGAGAGTCTTGGCAGACGCTCATGTATACTTTCACCCCCACTGTGGGGCATAAACTTCTTTCATCGCCACAAGACATGACATATAAAATAGGGAACAAAATGGGGCAGCCCCCTCTTACTTGTTGACCCTTTGCCTCTACTTCATTTCCACTAAACTCTGGCATACTGCAAGTAGTTTACATACCCTGGATACTTTTAACACCATCGCTGGCAGTGATATTTTCCTGCTGTGCTGTAATTTTCAAAAGTCCATTGTTCATGACGAGCTGGGCTCGTCATCAGCCTGGCAGGAGGCTACTTCATGACGAGCCCAGCTCGTCATGAGCCTGGAAGGGGAAATACATCTACATAGGGACATTTCAAATCACCTTAAATCCTTCAGCCTTACTTCCTACAATTAAATATCCCTCTCAGATTGGTTCCACATTCAGGTGCCCAATGACTTGCTCTCAGCTCCTACCTTGCCAAGAGCAAATACTGCATTGCCAAAAAACACCTGAAACAAAATGCAAGCAAAATGATATCATGACCTCAATGGTACATATTAGGCTCTTGGACTTGGTACCATCTTCAAAGGCCATCTATTCCTCTGACATTATCTTCAGACTTAAAATCAATAATTTTCAAGATGCCATTCAATTGTATGAGAATATTCCACAGAATCTTCCATTGTCTTGCCCTACCTCACTAGGACCAAATAATCATAGCTCCTGAATGTACGTATGTATGTATTAAGTGGCAATTGTATGGCTCAAACATAAATTTGAAGCAAATGAGAACTGGACAGTGGGCAACAGCCCAGTTTACAATTTGGATACAACCAGGCTGGTGCAAATAAATGTACTAGGAGTGTGGTAGTACGCATTGAAAATATTTGTTGTATGTATAGTTGTATAGTGTTGGAGCTGATCTGATATTCATGGAGTTTTATTCCAAACCAAAGACAGGCCTTTAGGGATTTTTTCTCCTGCACTTCTTTATCTATAGTTGAGCAATGTCATAACACCTTGCAGTAGTGCTGTCCATCTGAGGGGGTTTGTTTCTTGGACAAATATGGCGGGCTGTTATTTTTGATGCCCTCATAGGTGATACCCTGGTCTTGAGGATGGCAACTGTAGTTCTATGAGCACTGGGTAATGTGGTAACACTAATTTGAACTTATAAACACCATTTGCAAGCAATTTAATGATTGCATGTCAGCAGTAAGTTCTTGGATGAGTTTTAACTGTTTAATGATAAACAGTAACAAAACCTAGGTGGTGCTTTTTGGTAATGACCCTTCTTTCTGGTCCCCTTGTTGATGGCCAATGAATCTATCTAAATTGCCTGAGCCAGTCGAAAAAGCCCAAATTCCAGGGATGATTATAAATTACAAGCTTTCTTTTAGCAATCAGACTAATTTCTAGACATTATCCATCCATTTTATTCTATGGAAAATGAAAACGATTCTAGCATCTATCCCAGAAAATATTAAAAAGTTGGTAATATCAGCTATGGTACTGGCAAGACTAGATTATTGTAATGGTCCATATCTTAATCCTAGGGCCCAACATCTTAGGAAACTTCAGGTACTGTAAAATGCAGCAGCAAGAGTATTAACTTGTACCCCTAAACATGTCTCAGTTAGGAATACCAACAAGCAGATGCACTGGTTTCCAGTGAAGGCGAGGATCCAATTCAAAGCTTTGTGTTTTGCTTACAAAGCCTTGCTGTTGCAATTATACCCCATTCGTTTGTTCCGTCCACCCCAACCAATCTGCCCCTGTTGGTTTCCCCCACCCTGAAGCTTACTGTGGAATGTTGGTGCGCTCTTCAGTGAGGAGAGTGGATGGTCAATAAACTATAACCCAACATACTTCCAGAGTCCTGTCATCATTCTGGAATTCCAACACTTGCATAAGCAAAGACAACACTATCTAGGCCAGAAATGTGGATACCTCACAGAACACTTAGGTCATCTAATTCAAGCTTTATGGTGGTACCAAAATTCAATAGAAAGAATTAGGGTGGTAGAAGTTTCTACCTAGGAACCACAACAATCTGGAATATACTTGCATTAACCATTCAATCTGCCACCTCCCTTCTTGTGGAGAAGTGTGGCTCAATGGTTAGAGTGGCAGACCCTGATGCAGAGATCTGGCCCGGGACCAGGGTACAATTCCCGCCTTGGCAGGTCTTGGGCTCAATATCCTCAGATTTGATAATTCTCACCTCAGTGCCGATTCTAATCATGGGTCCCACTCTGCAACTCTGGGCAATAGCTTGCTTAATCTCCACAACAGCGCTGGGATGCCTGGCTTCACCTTGGGGTGCCCAGGACTGGACATTTCACAGGGAAAAATAAGGAAGGGTTCCACAGCTGTATGAGTACAACACCATGACACCCCTTTGCTGGGGCAGCAGTGCGCTTTACAAGTAATTCATTTCATTTCTTAAATTCAGATGGGTCTTGAAAATGTGGCTTTTTAGTGTATCAGATTACTGGTAAAGATACTTGTTTAATATCCGATCTCTGGTCAGCGCCAGGATACCGTTTGGTAACAGTGCGCTTTATAAATCTCAATATTATTAACATTGAAGATATATACTTCAGCATTTAGGATGCCATATAGAGATGCCAAAGTGGTGTCTTAGAAGCTATTGCAGAGCGTTGTCTCCATTTTGGTAATAAAGACCCGAGCTTTAACTGTTATTGTGAAATTAACCTGTTGAAAGAGGGTTTTCATTTTCTTCAAGAGGTAAGCCTGCATCCTTGGACTGATTCTCAATATTAAAGTTACACATATTAGTACATTTACTATTTTTGGATATTCACAAACTATTTGGTGTGTTTCAAGACCCTGTAAGCCCTACACTTATGTGTCTGGAGGTCTATGCACCGAGAGACTCCACATTATGGGCAGAGTACTCCTTACACGTAAGTATAGGAGGAGCTGAGTCATAAAACTCTGCATGTAGTTTGTGCATTGCATTTTGTAGTATGTTTTGTAGAATTGCAAAACGTGCTACAAAGTGCAGTTTGAGAACCAGACCCCTTACCTGTAAGTGCCGCTGGTGGTTGGCCAGGTATGAGGGGAACCACTGTTTGACTGTTTTAGAGGAGTCTTTGCAACATTTCCAGGGTGTGAATCAGTGGCAGATGGCTGACAGCATTGAAGGATGCAGAGAGTTTGAGCAGGATCAGGGGAAAAGGCATTGGTTCTGGTGTTGAGATAGAAGGTGTCATCAATTACAGTGTCTGTCTCTGTGATGTTACAATGTTTGAAGACCAACTAAGGGCTGAGATGAGAATGTTAAGGAGCGGTGTGAGGGCATCTTCTCTAAGAGATTGAACAATCAATGACAGTACAATATCTTCATGTTGTATGCTCGTCTACATAATTGTAAGCATTGAGTGAGTTGACGATGTTGGTGGGATCAGCATGTGAGGACATTGAAGGAAATCTATTTAAGTTAGAACAATGTAGATGCGGAGGGAATCTAGATTTCTGTTTCTTCTTTTCATTGAATGGCTTGATTTGATTCTTTTGCTCTTATTGTTGAGTAGGTGATTGATGGAGTCTTGTGTGATGACTTATAGTCATAATTGAGTGTCTGGGAGTTGAAGGGAGCTCTGCTTTTGTTAGGTATTGGATTGTTTGTCAAAATATCAAGATAACAAAATATTGGCCAAATTCTCAATGTTAACTTCCAACATATGGCTAACTTTACAATCGTAATTTCCAACATATGATAAGGGTAAGCATACTCAGGGAAGCATAGACTTACTATTCTAACTCGACATCTTCTTACCTCCCCATTATGCTTTTAGATGCTATTGTGCAGTTAATATAATTGCACGTCAGTATTTGTACCTAAATATTGCTGCAGAATGCCCTAATGGTGATGGTGAGGGATCTGCTTTTAGAGGGAGTGCTTTTTAGTGAGGTCATCCATGAGACCCTGGTCCATCAGTACTTCTTGCTGTCTATGTGTGGTGTGCTTCGTATCTGAGAATTCTAGGGTCTATCATCATAATGAGGGGTTTGACAGCTGCAATTAGCATCATATCTGTAAAATATTTGTGCAATTACCCAGTTTAAGAGCATTACAAGAAGCAAATACTCAATCCACGAAACAAATTATGGTGATTGACAAGCCCATCTTTTTTGTTTAGATGAGTAGAGCGAGGTGCAATATATAGATGAGGGGTTGGTAGATTCATGTATTATTCTTGTGGCATTACATGCATTTATGAATCTGGATTAAAATGACACATTCTATTAACATTAATCACAGATGTATGGAAGATCACGGTTACATTTATAGTATCATAATTCCAAAATAAATTATATAAACATAAAGGGGCATATTCACAAGGAGCTGTCGCTGAATTAACAGCACTTTATCGCAGCCAAAGTCGTGATAAATTTACCTCACCTTCACAAGCGGGTGCTAACAGCCCACAGCACCAATTTTCCTGAGATAGCAACCGCAGAAAACACCCCCACAGAGGACCACTGCAACTATCGCTAATAAGATGAGGAGTAGGCGTTCCCGTGCCAAAAGCCACAACAAAACGACACCTCAACATTCACAACGACCAGACAGATCGGCGATAAGAACACAAAAGACGCGATAAGGCGTGTTAGTAGCAGGAAATTTACACCTGCTCTGACCGGGTGTAAAGTCGGACCACAGCCTGCACCACAAAAGGGAGCCCAGCTCAGAGCCATGCCTGAAGAAGAACAGAAGCCATGGAGCTACAGATCATGCAGCTCAGACACCCAAGAGGGCCAAAATCACCCACCCAGCCCCCCCCCGGACCACCACAGAGGCAGCGAAGACAAAGACAGAGGCCCCCCATGAAACGCACCTGTCTCACAGGCACAACTCCTGACCTTGTCACTGTCCAACACAGGCTGAAATGGACAACCATCCTGCGTATCTTAGCGGTCATTGCCCAACAGGCCAAGGGCACCAACACAGTGGACAACCAATAATCCCCCTTCACACCAAGCTGCTGGCCTTTCTGCAACTGTTGGCCCCTGGCAAACCCCAACCAACACCCGCAAGAGTCATCGGAGTTTCTCAGTCAGCCACATCCAAGTCCCCCACACTGTACTGCACATCACCATCACCTTGGCACCACAGGCCCTGTACAGCCAATGCAATGCGCATGAACCACTGGAGACCAAGCAAGGAACATACGCCATAGCCGGATGCATGCACATGTTGGGGCAATCCACTGCACACATATCCCACATGTGCCCCCTGGTGACACAGCACACAATCAGCGCAACAGGAAGTACACGTCACATATCTATGTGCATGCAATCTCATAACACCGCTGGAACTTCACCAACATTGCATCCAAATACACAGCCAGTGTGCATGATCCCTTTGTCTTCCGACGTTTCATCAGCAACCGAGCGTTCTCAGGATGTCACCCAGGGAAATGCAGAGATCCCTAGCAAGTTCCCAATTAACACCCCAATCACCTCAACTCCACAACCATTTAATCCACAAAGCTGGAAATGCACATGTCACAAGTTCACAACCAACATGCACAACAACATGCCCACCCACCAGACACGACTGAACAACTTACAATGGTAACCTGGGCAAGCCATGAACATGACCAATCTGCATCATGGAAACTCAGCCGCACAATAGACAATTGTGGGGAGAGGAGGCAAGCAGGCACGTGTGACCGCAGTATGCAGAACACACCCCTATCCACAGCGACATACACCTTTGGTGTATGGAGTTAGTGGAAAGTGGACGCAACCATGTCACCCCAGCCAATGGGTGTCCTTGCGGAAATGTTGCTTGTTACATCTCCCGTAAGCGTGAGCAGAGTGGGATGGGCCAGCGTAGGGGTGTCAATAAAAAGCAAGTTGTCCTGGGTGTGGTTCTCTTCCGGAAAGCACAACGTTCCTGACAGGGCTGTACCTCCTACCCCACCACGAGGCCGATGCCGTCCTCGTTAGCGGAGTAGCCGAGATCTTTGTAGAAATGTTGCCTGTTAAGTCCCCCGTAAGTGTGAGCAGAGTGGGATGGGCCAGCGTAAGCCTGGCCAGCATAGGGATGTGAATAAAAAGCACATAGCCCTGGGTCTGCTCCTCCTCTGGAAAGCACAATGTCCCTGCCAGGGCAGCGCCTCCCACCCCACCATGAGACCGACGCCGTCCTCGTTAGCGGAGTAGCCTGAGATCCTGTGTGCTTGCCGTACCCCGGCCCGCTTGAACATGAACCCATCAGTGCCGACCCTGCGCAGCCAGGCCACACTGATCAGCAGCAGACACTGGCGTGTGTCAAGGAGGGCCCACCACATGCCAATGTAACTTTCAAGCCCGAGGACCATGACCCAGACAGCCTTACAGACCACCATTGCCCCCCGACATTGGCCCACATGACTCCTTTCTCATTTACATATTCTACCTGCGTCCTCTGCAGTCCAGTTGGTCCCATATGTGAAGGCTTGTTCTGGCTAATGAATGGCAGTGACCCCAAATCTGGGCCAGCGGCCACAACACCTGAGCCCCTATATCAGTGAGTGATCATTCCATAGATGTATCTTGTGACACGTGCTGCCACAAACCCTGTTCAATGCTATCCGGCGAAACGTGCTGCCACAAACCCTGTTCAAAACCAGCCGGCGACACGTACTGCCACAAACCCCGTTCAACGCCATTCGGCAACACGTGCTGCCACAAACCCTGTTCAATGCAAGCCGGCACCCCGTGCTGCCACAAACCCTGTTTAATGCCATCCGGTGACAGGTGCTGCCACAAATCCTGTTCAACACCATCCAGTGACACGTGCTGACACAAACCCTGTTTAACGCCAGCCAGTGACATGTGCTGCCACAAACCCTGTTCAACGCCAGCCGGCGACACGTGCTGCCACAAACCCTGTTCAACGCCAGCTGGCGATACGTGGATGAGGAACCAGAATTACCCTGAGGACCAGGAGGTCTCGCATGTAGTGCCTAGGCGCGATTCAAGCATGGCAGAGTCCACACCAGTGGTCGCCCAGAGAGGAGTGAGAGGAAGATGCGGCTCAGTCTGGACGAAAGCCTGGTCACAGTCATGGAGGTGACCAAACATGTGGTGCCACTGAACCTGAACTAAGCAGGCCGGTGCGGTCACCAAACTATGACGGCGACACTCAGTGAATGCACTCGAATAGGCCACAGATTTCTAACTGAGCATCGAGTATGCAAAGGTAGATAACATTTCATTGGACGCAAGGAGAGGCGTAAGCGGATGACACAATGTATCTTGGCACAGAGAAAAAGATCATCGTTACGCAGGTGTTCATACCTTACCGACAACTGCCCTGGTGTCACTAAGTCTGTGCATCGCAAGCCAATGACACATGGCTGTGGGCCACTGCTGACTGCTGCCTCTGGACTACACTGCAGTCCAGTAGGTTCCAGAGTCATGATTTAGCAATGACGGAGTTCATATCAGTGTACCGGCATCATCGCAGACTGCATCCCCAGTCAGCCCCAGTGGCACTAAGTTTGTTCCTGATATTCATGGACACTCTCTGTTCGAACTGTGGTGGCTTCTGAGCCTATGGACTAGGGAGCAGTTTTTATCCTCATGTAGCTGATACCGAATTGGTGGTGGTCAGGAGGCTGTCGAATTCATCTCCTCCATTTGCTGCTTCCTGATAAAATCAAACCTTTTGGCATCTTGCCTTGGAGGACACCTTCCACTGTCCCCCGAAACACTGCGAAACATTCACCTTGGACATTGATGGTGACCCACTCAGGTCGCATGACCCACCTGACTGCACCGCAAGTCACCATCCCGCGGCTGGGTGCCTGTGCCAGCCATTGTGCATCCGGGGTCAATAACTCTGTACTGGTCAGGTCCGGGGACATTGGCCTTCTCCAGGGACATTGGATGGCACCTGAAATATAGGCTTTGGCGTCATCAACGCCATTTCCCTGTGGTCTTGCGTTGTACGCAGCCTTCTGGCCAAAATGAGTCCCACCAGGGTTCACACACCAAAGCGAGTCCAGGCCGGCCGGGACGTCACATCACCGCAGGAGGCACACGCCACCACTGCAAGGACCATCTCAAAGCGCCATCTGCCAGAGTTGAAACTGTGGTCCTGACAGACTTACGGAGTTGCTGAGACCTGTTGTGGATGCCATCATCGGCCTGATACCCTGCTCAGCATTCCAGGTGCCAGTGACTCAGTGCACTGCAGGCCAATGTCTGTTGCTGATTGTGTTTTGTGCTGTGGAGCAGTTGCACTTGTATGTCATCTCAAACCGTGTGGGGGCCCTGAGATGTTGATGGGCAAGATGAGGCAGGTCTCACACACACCACTGCATCTGCATTAGTAATATATCGTGGGACACAATCCGAGACCTTTTCTTCACATGAGCGCGCTCATCTCCAATGTCCAAAGTCCAGTGCACTGCAACTCACGGACACTACTCTTTGCTAGTTGGCTGTCCTCTGGACTTTCTCTGGCTCCCTCCATGTTGCTCAGCAGTTGACTCTGTATGGCTTGTGTTTTCTGTTACTGTTGCACTGGTGTCCAATGTTCAAGAGGTGGCCAGCACCAGACATTCTGTGCGGAATGGCTTACACTCACCCCACACATATCCAGCACAGTTGTCACTGTACATGTGGCCCTGCCAATAAAGGGGCCGGGCGCATGTACCCATAGCCAGTTCAACATGATATTAACCCTGGACTATGCTTCCCTCGCATAGCTTACGTAGTTTGCGCAACTACGCGCTATGAGTATTGCACGTAGCACAGTGCAAAGACGCGTACCTTAGCGGACATCTTTTGCTTGTTCGCGTTCCTCATCGTAAAGTTGGTGACCGCGAGTGAGCAAAATGAGATCTCGGCAAGACTATTTCCTTGTTCGCGATCAGCAACATCAAGTTGCCAATCGCGAGTGTGGAAAATAAACCTCCCAAAGAGATTCTCAACGAGGGGAGGTCAGGTTTCTCATTCCAAGTGGTCGCGTATACTCATGACCACTCGCGATGAGAAACTACCAGTCCGCGTTGAGTAAACTGCTTTACCTTGGACTCCACAACCCCACAACCGGTCCATCAACAGGTCATGAAGGACCGTGTCAAAGGCCGTGGACAGGTCCAGCATGATCATTGCGGCCTTACCTCCCTGGTCAAGTACGGCCCTAATTTTCTCTGTAGATTTTAAAAGAGCAGATTCCGTACTGTGCCCGTCTCTGAACCCGTATTACGTTGGATCCAATAATTGTGCTTCTAGTAGGTATGTGCTTAGTTGTGCATTCATGCTTTTCTCTACCAGTTTAGCTGGCAGGGGGAGACGCGAAAATGGCAGAAAGTTATTAGGATCCTTCGAGTCCAAGCTAGGCTTCTTGAGCAGAGGTAATTTGGATGCGATTTTCCAAGCTTTGGGAAAGCGTCCTTCCTTAAACATCGCATTCATCATAGAGGTAAGAGTTATAACAATGAGTTCTGGGACTAGTTTTAAAACCGCCACCGGACATGGATCATAAATGGAGCCTGATTTAGTTGACATTTACGACTTATGAATATCCCTGGTGGATAAAGGTACAAACTCTTCAAATATCGGATAGAGACCTAACCGAGATTTGTATCTCTCTCTGACATCCAGTGTTCCATCAGTTGTTTGACCATTAAAAGTGGGGAAAATAGCCTAAACTTTATTACATAAGAATCTAGCTATTTCATCACAGAGCCCCTGATTCGAGTAAACACTGGATGTTACAGGGTGCGCAAGGCTCGTGCCTATTTTGAAGAGTTATTTAGCTGAATTTATGGCAGAGTTAATTCGGTTAGCGAAAACTTCTTTCTTAGTTGTAAGGAGTAGATGTTTATAAGCCACCAGGCTTTGTGTATATACCTCTTTTTCAGTGGTGGTATATCCCTTCCTCCATTTCCTCTCTAACAATTTACACTTCAGTTTCTGATCTTTAAGTTCCTGAGAGTACCATGGGGCGGAGGGCCATGCTCTATCAGAATATAAGACCTTTTTGGGCGCTAAATTATTGCCGGCTGCCTCGAGTCAGTTGGTGTATTGCAGGGGTCTCCAACCTTTCTTGTATTGAGAGCTACTCCTGATCAGTGAAAATCGTCGTGAGCTACTAAAGGCAAAGCAATGCGCACTTTTTTCAACTGTGGTTTGAACAAAATATTTATAGTTCCCTAGAGTATATGCTCATATGGCAAATTTTACACTAGGGCTCGTGAAACGCTTAATAAAAAGTCTGCTTTATTTCAATGATTCCATAGTACTCATCCCATCTTCGATTACTAAAACATCACAAGTCACCCTCGCAATCAAGCGGTACACCCTCCAGTTCAGCCACAAACAAAGCAGAGTGTGGTGCCTGCTCCCTGCATCTCACATGCAATATCATACGTTTGTTCCCCATATCTACTTACATCGTCTGTTTGCTCCCTGCTCCTCACACGCAAAGCATCATGCCAGCTTGTCCTTGCACTTCAAATGCACAGCTTCATGTATGCCTCCCCGCTTTGCACATGTACAGCCTCTGTGCCTGCACCTCACATTCACTGTCATATACTTTTGTTTCCTGCACCCCATAAGCAGTGTCATCTCTGCTTGTAATCATGTGTGCCAGCTCCTTAAGTGCAGCTTCTTAATTGACCCCTTTCCTGTGCCCCACATTTGCACTATCAGTGTGTTCCCTACATCTCACATAGGCTCGTGTTTATCTTTCCCTTCCCCTCACATATAGAGCTCCTGCTCTCTGCTGCTCTTCAAAAACACAAATAACTCTGATGAGGTTACCTTAATCATTACAGCCCAAGCTGTAGACGCCCATAGAAATCCTACTGGAGCCCAAACCCTAAGCCCTGAAGGCCAAAAAAAACCATACAGTGGTAATCAAGAGGAGCCAAAGCCCTGAACCAAACAGACATCGTAGCTGTGAGAACCAATAAGAGCCTGGGAACAAGCACGACTAATCCCTACCAGCATAAGAATAAGATCAGCTGACCTTAAACTTAAGGGGAGGAGGGAATCCTATTCAGGAGACCCTGGGGTCAGTCCAATCACTTCACCTGCAACTTGCGTGAAAAGAGGGCTGGGAGCTGATGCTCAAAATATCCTTGATTACAGACTGGCCCAATACACTTTTCACCTTCTGCTCATCGCAGCGTCAGCCCAACCAAACCAAATTGGAATACCATTGCACACTAAAATCCCTTCGTAAAAACTCTGAAAACGTATGCTAAGCAGAGCCAGAAACACAATTTAACACATGGAAAAACAATTAACCACCCTCTGGCTAGGGCAGGGACTAACTTATTTACTATTTAATTCAGTGGCCATGGCGCAGCAAATAAATCAGGACAGGACTTGCCTATCAAAAGACTCGGACTGGAAAAGGCAAGTAGTGCAGGCACTGATAGGGCTGTAGAAGATCAATACTTCCTGTGCCACGCCACTTTGCACACCAACATGCTTTTCAGGACCTTGTGCTCCGCACCAGCAGTGCACATGTTGCGCAGGATGTGAGCTCTGTGCAAGGCTCGTAAAGGCAGCGGGAACAGCTCCATTCCAGCAGCGCACACGTTGCACACAATGAAAATCACGGTGCCAGGCTCTCAAAGAGAGAGGGGGAGCGGATGACTCAGATACGAATAACGTCATCCTCTTCAGCCCGCCCCAGCTAATTTTAGGCCTATCAGAGGAGCTGGTACGGGTGAGGGCGGCAACGGCTCTTAAAAAAGGCCCAAAAGACGATAAAGACTATAATGGGCTGAAAAATGAAAATGCCATCGTGAGCTACTCATGGGGCCTCGGCGAGCTACCGGTAGCTCGCGATCGACCGGTTGGAGACCCCTGGTGTATTGAGTGGTCGCATCCTCTATATCTACGGGTATATGAAATGAGGTAGAGTTCAACAAATCTTCTAACTCTTTGGCCTCAATTTTATTCTATGCTCTGGAGACCCTTTGCTTCTTGGCTAGCTTACCCGTCTCATGATGGTTAGAAAAGGATAGCTCAAAGCGTACTGCCACATGGTCTGACCAGACCAGGGGTAGCAAGCCTGTAAAAGATAGTTGCGGGTTGTTGGAAAAGATATCATCCAACGTGTGCCCTGCCTTATGAGTAGACCCAACAACATGCTGTTTAAGATCTACTCTTTTCATGAAATCCAAAAAAGTTGCTGTATCTGGGTCTGCATGTGCCGCTAAATGGAAATTAAAGTCTCCCAGTAAGGTATAGGAACTGGCACAGAGTCCCTATTCCAACAGATTTCCCACTGATATTACAAAAGGCCGCTGAAGGCCAGGTAGTCTATAAAGGAAGGTGCCTTTGAAAGTGAACTGATGGGAGTAATATAAGCAGAACTCCAATGCCTCACAATCTGAAATGGACGCAGTTGCAAAAGTCGCATTTCTGATAGTGCGGTAAATGACCGCAAGACCCCCACCTTTCCTAGTTGGCCTATTTAAGGTATGACAAGAAGAGCCTGGGGGCGTGGCCTTGACTAAATCTGGACCAGATGCCTCATCTCTCCAAGATTCTGTGATAAAAGCAACATTTATATATTCTTCCTCAGTTAATCTGGCACACTCCACACTGTGATTTACCAAGCAACTAGCGTTCAACAGAATGCACTTCAGCCCCTGAAATTGTGAGGTGTCTGTCCTATTCCTTCTGGTTTGTTTTCGAGGGTTAGTTGGATGGTAAAATAAATCCAGCAGCACAGTGTTACACTTAGGACACGTTGAAGAACTAGAGGGAGACCGCTTATGAAGACTTATGTTTGGACACCCAGCCACTCTGTCTGTGCCATTAATACTGTGTAAATAATCACTTGTGCATTGTAGTGTAATTGGCTTACCGGCTCCAAAACATGCAGGGGTGCTGGTGCTGAGCACTCGACGGGCGAGGACGGGTGCAGACGGGCTTGCCTTTGGCGTGTGTTTGGCGCACCAGGGGAGCACCAGCTGCGCGCATCCACAGCGCGCTCGTGCCAGCCGTTGTAAATATACCGTCACAGGCGAAAACACTAGCCCACTGACCGTAATTCCCCCAAAATGGCGGCCCCGCTTTGCCCGGGATGGACCCCCTGTCTTGGCAGGATTCGAGCACCAGGAAGTGTAACTGTCGTCCCAAATTGACAGTGAGTGCAAATTAAAAGATTAAAACAAAATTATCAGCTTAGGTGCAAAAGTGGCAATTTTAGCAGCATTCAACAGTTAAAAAGACCTGACTATGGCTAAAAACTTGTGTGCAGAAATGACAGTTTTTAAAAGCAATTCAAGCAGCGTCTCTCCTGGCTCAAGCCTCAGGAGGATGTAGAGTGACTGCAATTTGTCCACCCCTGGGCATAGTTCTGTACTGTACGGAGCCAGTTGTGTCCTCTGTTCTGCAGTGTCGGCTATGCGCATTGTTCCACGTTGTCATCAATGTGGGTGTGCTGTTCATGCTATGTGTGTGTGCTGCGGAGTGGCAAGGGGATCTGGGACATGATCCTGGGTGTTTGTGGGTGTGCAGTGTGCTACTCCTCATTGTGCATATATGCCATTGTGCCCATCTCCCCCGTCTACCCAGTCCCTGTTCGTGGCACTCCCTGTTGATGTTGTGTCAGGTCCTCTCGAGCTGTGTCCGTACTCCCTTCTCCTTGCACCGTTGCCACACTGATGACTGTGGCCTGGGTTTCCTCCGACTCCTTCAGGTGTAATGGACTGCCACCTCATGTCGCCGTTGCTGCCTACCTGTTGGCAGCGGGTTGGTGCCTGGTTTAGGTAGACACATCATGCCGGGCCTATTGGCCTCCTGGGTTGGCCTCCTCGGCACTCCAACTACAATCCATGTGGTCTGCTAGTGGGTCAGTTTCTGGTACTGTTCTGACACCTTCTTGACCCTGGTCTTGTTTTCCTGTGGTCTGCACCCCGTCTTCCTCTCCCTCTTTTTCTTGGCCTTCCCCGACCCCGTTCCTTGCTGGTAGACTGTGGGGGTTGTGGGGTTCGAGTTGGTCTCTGCACTGGGTCAGGGTGCATCCATATTGCTATGTGCTTTTGCTTTTTTCTGGTGTTTTTTTTCTGTGGTTTATATGGTGCATTGTCCCGCCATACACGTGGGATTTGCAAGCCTGTGGCTGATTTTCGCTTTTTTTTGTACCGCGTATGGCCTCATTGCATGATTTGTGCATTCCCATGTCACATTTCAGTGGCGTGGGGTTGATTTTCATGCGGACATTTGTCGCAGTATCAGTTTTCAATTGCTTGCTACCGCCTTGTTGTGAATTCCACATTGACATGGGGTTATTTTCCTGTGAAGGGCTGCGATGTTGAAAGTTGCATTATGCTACTCTTGCGGTAGTTATCACACCTTCTTGTGAATGTACCCCAAAGATTGTTGTCATGTGTTTTGGTAAATTAGGTCTTTGTTGTCCTGTGAAAACCAAGCAGATATTATCAATAGTTGAAACACATTGACACAAAATTGAGGTCAAGTGTAATAAGAATGAACTGCGACAGCTTCTGCTAGACTACAACATTGAGAAGAGGTTTCTCATACTATTAACTTTGTGATGTGAAAAAAAGAATGTTTGTGGACCATCTTTAAATATTTAGAGATTAATAAATATTTTTTTTAATGTATGAACAGAATGACATGTATTGTAATAACTAGGAGAAATTAGGCTACTTTTTGACCCTGTCAATCTATGAAAATGGTGCTAGACAAACTTTTTTATAAATATGAAAAATAAAGAAAATGTTAAGAGTTGGTGATTAGGGGCATTTCCCCAAATTGAGTAGCCTACCTCCAACTGTAAATGCAGTATAGTATAGTCAGTCATATTTTCCATTTATTTGGTGGATCTCTGTGGGCCCTTTTCTAAATAGTTTTAACGGTTTCAGCACGCTAGTCACAGCAACAGACTACAATGCTGTATCTGATGATACCAGTGATATTATTTAGAATTATTGTATAATATCACTAGCAGCCCGCCCCAGCGTTGCCTGGGGCAGAAGGGGGCTGGGGGCAGTATTTCAGGCTTGCATGCACTCCCGCCCCGGCCCCCGCCCGCCACGACATTGTCTGTGTCCCGGACAATGTCGTGGCGGGCGGGGGCCGGGGCAGGAGTGCACGCAAGCCTGAAATGCTGCCCCCAGATCCTGAGCCTTACCGCAGTTGTTCCGGACCAACCTCCCGCACCGGCTCCCTCCCGTCCCATGTCCCAGAACCTTACCTGAGCCGCCGCTCCTCCCCGAGCTCCTCACTTCACCACCGCTCCTGCACGCAAGCCTTAAATGCTGCCCCCAGACCCTGAGCCTTACCGCAGTTGTTCCAGGCCAACCTCCCGCACCGGCTCCCTTCCGTCCCATGTACCAGAGCCTTACCTGAGCCACCGCTCCTCCCCGAGCTCCTCACTTCACCGCCGCTCCTCCTCGTCATCACGTACGTTGCGGCCAGCACTACGTCGTGGCGGTCAGCGTCGCGGCCGGCGCTACTTTCAGGGCACTACTTTTTTTTTAAAGTTATATTTTTGAATGTACGTTTTTATTTTATTTTCTATAGCCTATGTCCATCTGCACACCCTGAGGATTACAACAATGTATTGGGTATGTGGATTGGCGCTGTGGTTCCCGAGTTTACCTTGCCAAAAGGTTTGTGTTCTCTCTTTATCATAGAAGTATGGATTTTGTTTAAATGAATGTTTTTTTTATCACTTTCAGATTTTCATTAAAACGTTTCATCGAATTTGAAAACCTTAAATATATATTCATATATTTAGTACGTTTAGGGCAGCCATATACTGTTCTTAAGGACTGGCGGACAAAACAGATTCTACTTATGACTGACCATTTTCCTTAATAGTAGCAGACGAAAGAATATTTCAATGTTATATTTGTTTTAAAAAGTGTGTTTTTTTTCTCCAGATTCATATTATATTCATTGACCAACATCAAGAAGCATTACAAATATAGAAAAGTGGAATCAATCTTTCTACACTGAATTTTCCATCCTGGGGTTATCACAACACTCTCAGCTTCAAGTTCTAATTGTCATTGTGTTTTTTCATATGAATTTAACAACCCTGCTCGGAAACCTTGTCATATTCACAATAATATGCGCTGATTCTCATCTTCAGGAGCCCATGTATTAATTTCTCATGAACTTGTCCTTTCTAGTTGGAGATTTGTTTAACAGGCAACAAATCAATTAATTTCTTTGCCTGCATTCTTCAATTCTATGTTTGCTCTTCCTTCATAAACACAGAGTTGTTCTTGCTTTCGGTCATGGCTCTGGACAGGTATGTTGCCATATGCCACCCCCTTCGCTATACAGACATAATGATCAAGAGGGCAGTGGTGCGGCTGGCTGTTGCCTCCTGGATGCTTGGTTTTCTAGAGCTCATCCCACATGCTGTTTTAATATCAAATCTATCCTTTTGTGGATCCCATGAAATCAATCACTTCTTTTGTGATTTTACTGCTCTTCTGAAACTCTCTTGCTCAGACACATTTTTCATTAATATTGTAACTTTTGCAGAAGGAGCAATGATTGGACTGTGTCCATTTATTTTAACAAATATTTCTTATATTTCAATTATTACAAATATAATGAAGATGTCTTCCACCAGTGGGAGGCAAAAGTCATTTTCCACCCGTTCCGCCTACCTGACTGCTGTTATTATGTTCTATGGAAGTGAGTTTGGTGTTTATATGAAAACAACATCTGAGGTGTCACTGGAAAAAGATAAGTTGTTTGCTGTGATGTTTACTATTCTCATTGCAATGTTAAATCCATTTATTTATAGTTTGAGAAACAAGGAGGTGAAAAGAGCACTGAAGAAATGTAAAAAGAAGATATGTTGCCAAGATAATACACTGCATTAGGTTGAATTACTAGCAAACTCAATATGCCTTATCTACCACTCTGTCAAGAAAGCAATACCCGCGATTTAGGAAAGGAAGCTAGCCCAGATATTTGGGTGTAAACATCTTTAGAAAAGAAGGATTGATAACAATGAAACAAAACAAAAAAATTAATCTTTGGGCTAGTACAATACCAATCAAGGGGCACATATAGAACACATAAATGTTCTGTTCTTGGGCTGGGCAATCTGGTCAGTCTATTAAGAGATATAAATCACCAGTGGAAAGGTGCTGTGTTCTCAGTTAATTTACACCAGCGTATGGAAACGCCTCTTTTCTCATTATCACTCCCAAACTTTTGGACTGATGCTGCTACTTTGCTTTAGCTCTGACGGGTACATTGAGTCCTTCCAATAAGGCCTGAGGGCAATGCTCTGACCCTTAAATATGTATGTTTGACTTGCTTACCCCCCAATTGGCAAAAGTTACATTACTTATAGGTCCCTAGTACATAGTAACAGGCGGTACCTAGGGCATGTACCTTAAGTGTCCCTCGTGGGTTGCAGCACTGATTCTGCCACCACAGGTGTAACCTAGCAAAGCCAATCTGTCATTGCAGACTACTGGAGCAGTTTTAAACGGCTACCTCAACATTGCAATTTAAACTAATGGCACAGCCCAAATGAATCTTTTTAATATTTCTAGGTCACTCCTAAGGCAGACCTTCCATGCCCTAAAGGCAGGATGCATTTTATTGAAAAAAGGACATGTGTTTCTACATGTCCTCAAACCAAAAACTCTGCATTTTTGTTTTTACTGGTGAAAGGCTAGTAGTCCCATTGGCGAGTGTAGAGTTACATGCTAACAACTCAGCAGTGCTAACTTTTAAATTGAATTTCTTACTAAGGTATTTCAAGATATTAATCAAATTGTTGCATTAAATATTATTGCTCAAGTTAAATTAATGTAGCTATACTACAAGTGGCAGCTTTATAAAGTTGCCACTTTGGTGCCCATAGTTGTCCAGTAGCTGTGTTAGGCTACACGCAGCTTCTGTCCTTCAGACAGCCTGCTGCCTTTCTGGGGGAAAGTGAGAATGTCTCTCAGGAACATGAACAATGGGTCTGCTAAGGGAAGTGGTTTGACCTCCTTCTGGAAGGATGGCCAGAGTGGGATTGAGTCCAAAAGGCACGTTTCAAACGGGAAGCCACTTTGAAGGCCAAATGGTAGTCACACTTTGAAAGGCATGCTCATTTGGTTTAGCAGACTGGTTGGGATTTTGAGCAGAGAACGAGCAACTGTGTCCAAACTACGTTTTTCAGGGGAGTGTGGTCCACAGGTAGCCACACCTCTATGTTGGGCTGGTTAGTTCCACACATCGAGAGAGGGTTCTGACATTTTGTGAGTGGGCAGAATAGTGCACCCTGGGATACTGTGGAGAAGTGTGGCTCACTGGTCAGAGGAGGCAGACCTGGAGGCAGAGGTCAGCCCAGGACCAGGGTTCAATTCCTGGCTCGGCAGGGTCTTGAGTCCTAAAAATGTCGATGGACTTGACAATTCTCACTCCGGTGCCTACTCGATTCTTGGGTTCACACTCTGTGACTCTGGGCAATAGCTTGCTTAATCTCCACAACGGCTCCTCGCAGCGGGATGCCTGGCTTTCACCTTGCTGATACCCTGCCGGGGTTATCTCACAGTGAAAAACCAGGACGGGTTCCCTAAGTAAGCGCTTAGAAACCGCTCGGTGATTTGCGCTATATAAATTCCTGTACATTTACATTTACATACTGGATGCCACACTTTGCAGGAAGTCATCAGGGGGGAATGTGCCTAGTAGAGCATTGATTAGTGATTTGCCATATCCCTGTGGGCTTGTAGCAAGTATAAAAGTTGTACCCCTGGCGTCCAGACCTCAGACCACTTCTGTACTGGAGGGAGGACTGAAGATGGACTGTCCGGATTCTCCCTGGACTTAGTAAAAAAAAGGCTACGCCAAAGACTAGAGTGCACCTGCTGCCTACCTGCTGGCCCCCACTTGTGTAGAAGTCGCTCAGGAGTGTCAAACAGAGAATGTGACTCCGCAAGTCAATTGGCTGGCTCCCTGTTACAACCAGTGGACCATAAAAAGTGAGGAGCCTGCGCCCTTGATATTTTGGCACCAAGAAACCTGATCACTGCTGGATGCCATGGGGCAGCAGGGGAGACCAAATTCTAACTCTCAAACATTGCAACCAAGTCTGCTGGAGCAGGGAGAGTCATCAGTGTGCTGCTTGGTAGCCCAGCAAGGAAACGGTCACCAACCAACGAAAACCTCAGGTTTTGCTGCTTGTGAAAACTTGAAGACCAGTGGCAAATGGCCTTGTGCAGGACCTCACTTGGACTCCTAGGTAGATCAACTACTGAAGCCAAAGTCACACCCGCCTCGAGGATTAAGTGGGGCAATGGGCAGACCCTCAACAACGGCTCATCATCCTTGAGCATCTTCAGCATTCTGTATACTTTGCAACGGGACCACTCTATTGAATTCAGTCACGGTTTGACCATGGGATTCAGACTGTGACTGGAGTCTACTCATTTAGAGGCAAGAGAACTTCTTTATTTCTAACTATAGAGCCACAGCTAACCCAACCGCCAGAAACTCCTTTGTGATTGGCCAACAGCTGCTGAAATACTGGCCCTATGGCAGTGAAAGGCCACCATGCTCAGCACAAGGCTTCAGTTCTGCTTTGATGCACATCTGACAAGAAACTCTTCACAATCATTGCCAGGGAAAGAGCATCAAAGTTCTCACTTATGCTTGGAGAAAACTCCTAGTGTGTTAGGAATATTGATATTTTGTTATGTTATGTTATGTTAAGCATTTTGTAAAGCGCAAACAGATGCCCCAGCAACGGGGCGTCCCGGCGCTAGAACCATAACACAACCAGCTGAGTAGAGAAAAGGGAGACCTACAGGGGGGGAAGGAGATGAGTTTTGATAGCTCTGCGGAAAGCTAGAATGTTGTCAATGCAACGGATGTGGAGGGGAGGGGAGTTCCATAACTTAGCCCCCAGTAGTCTGAAAGAGCGTCCTCCGATGCGACAGAACTTCGTGTCCCCCTTGGACCGGAGGTTGCGTTGTGGATTGTAGGGCGTCAGCAGCGGGCGGAGGAGCTCTGGACCCTTGGTATTCAGAATTTTAAAGGCAAAGATGAGGGCCTTGAATTGGATGCGGGCTTCCACGGGCAGCCAATGTAGTCTGTGAATGGTAGCTCTCGCAGAGCACCTTCTAGGCAGGCCTACTATTGCCCTGGCAGCCGATTTCTGAATCCGTTGGAATCTCTTGATTTCAGCTTTGTTAGCTCCTAACAGCAGGACACTTGCGTAGTCCAGTCTAGCCAAGATGGTCGATTGTACAATAAGTTGCCACGTTTTGGAATCAAAGTAGCCTAAGATGGGGTTGAGGCTTCTCAATAATCCAATACAAGTTGCTGCAACTTTTTTTGTATGCGACTGGAAGTTAAGTGCAGAGTCCAGCCAAACTCCTAGGTTTTTAGCCAGAGTTTTCGGGGGGTTGGGGCTAGCTTTGATCTCGTTAGCGTAGAAGGCTGCGCGGGCAACGCGTATTGCTTTGTGGTATGTTCTAAGCACAGCCAAGTATGCGTTTTTGTCCTCCTGCTTGTAGTCTTTCCTCCATTGCCGTTCCGCTTTCTTACAAGCTTTCCTCAATGTTTTGAGGTTCTCATGGTACCAAGGGTTATGTTATGTTATGTTATGTTATGTTATGTTATGTTATACCGGGGTTTTATATAGCGTACGGCTACTCGAAAGAGTGTCCCGACGCTTTGCATTGCGCACCAAACTCATAACATAACAGGAAAAAACAACTAAAAGGCAGAGAGAAGGAAACCAGACAAGGCCAGAAAAAACTAAGAAGTAAAAAGCCAGGGTTTGAGCCCCTTCCTAAAAGCCAACAGGTTTGGAGTGCTGCGCAGGGCCACAGGCAGCTTATTCCACAAATCGGGAGCCAATAATTTGAAAGAGCGGCCTCCAATACGTACTCTCTTCACACGAGGCACCGCAGCAAGAAACAAGGATTCTGACCTCAGCGACCTGGCTGGATGGTAGAAGGTCAGCCTTTTTTGGAGGTATTTCGCTCCGGAGGCGTGCAAGGCTTTGTGTGCCAGAGTAAGGGTCTTAAAGAGTTGGAGGGGGTGTTCCGTCCTTTAGTCCACTTGGCCGGTATAATAACATCCAATCCCTTGGTGATCCAGTCCTGGAAGGATGCATATGACGTTTCAATGTCGTTTGTATCCTCCAAGTTAGGTTCACCTAGGCTGACAGCGAGGTCACAATGTTGGAGTGTGTGCCAAGGCCGTTTCAGGCATGAGGTGGGTGCCTTTTTTACGGGAGGGGAGGTACTCGGGATTGAAAAAGTTACTAGCGAGTGATCAGTCCATGCCATGGGTTTGGGGTCGTCAGCTCTGGCTTCCGGGATATTAGTGAACACCGGGTCAAGTAAGTGGCCCGCGACATGTGTGGGGGTTAGGACGAGCGGGGTCAGCTGCAAGGCAGCTAGGTCCGCTAAGAAGTTGCTGATCTTGGAATCCGAAGAGTCGTCTAGGTGGAGATTAAGGTCCCCTAGGATAGTAAAGTTAGCCGAGCCAGTGATCAGTGCATGAGCTGTCTCAAGGAGCTCTTCTATGAATTTCGTGGAAGGCCCCGGGGGTCTGTAGATAAAAAGGCCAGAGAGAGAGCAATGGGGGCTCGTGGAAATTTTGAAGCGAGCGCATTTACTGTCAGTAATGCTTTCCTTTTGAAAGGAGCAAGTAAAGGAAGATCTATGAATGGCGGCAATGCCACCTCCTCTCGAGTCCCTATTGATGTAGGTCATGGAGAACCCATCCGGTAGTGCTAGATTGGGGATGCTGGTTAGATCGTCTTTAAGCCAGGTTTCACACAGAAACCTTTTCGCTTCTCAAAAAGAAAACTCAGCTTCCCTATTTGTCTAGCAAAGATGCAAAAATGGCTAGAATCCCACCGAACCTTCAAAACATAGTGGGTGGCAACCATTGAACATTTTTACAAAATGCGCGCTAGGACAGCTAATGGTAGAACTTTGTTGAGAAATCAATAGGGTGGGGACACATCGGCTGGGGCTGTGTGTCCTCTAGATCTAAAGGTTCCCCTTTGTTTTGAAAATGTTTGATCTTCCTGCCTGCACATACACTCTGAAGGATCTCTTCAGATTGGCAGCAAGGTCATTCTTTTCATTGGTTTATTGAGTTCCATGACATACATGCACCAGACATGTCTCATCTTGCAACGCTCTGAGAAAATATAATATGGTTGTAAACCACACATATTCCGCAAAGCACTTCCAGAGAAGATACATGGGGTCTGATTTTGTAAGAAAGCCTCAAATCTGCACAGCAGGTATAGGACTTCCCATTTGTGCATATATACGATTGCCAGTAAGCATAGTAGCCTTCAGCAGCCACAGCTGTCCAGGTGCACTCCTGGCAAGGTTACATTTTGCAAACAAAAAACATTTTCTTCTTTAATTTCAATTTGTTTTCTCTATCCCACTTTCGAAAGTAATGAACCCTGTTATTCACGGAAATAAACCCCTCACCTTTTCCAGGGTTGGAAAGCGCCATTGACATGTTTTTGAATATTCAAAAGGAGTATATTTGTGGATCTTTACAAACTCGCAGACACTCACTCCCAGACCCCTTTCCACATCTGCTTGTAAATTTACCCACACTAAAATAATTGAGTTAGTGAGGGTTTGCTTGACAAAGCATTTTGTGTTGGCAAACGGTCCAATTCTGCGAATTGGGCCATTTGAGATTGGAAAAAAACCTCTTGTAATGTAAAATGCCAAATTGCATTTCGATAGCCTGCAACAGAATTGCAATTTGGGTTATGAAATTCGGTATTGGGAAAGGCCGTGTTGTAGGCATCCATTCCTAATGCCGAATAGGGACGGTATGTATGAATGCTTTCGACCGAAATGTGGTCGCAAAACATTTGCAATTTACTGCCAGTTGATGGTAAAACCTTTAAAAAATGGGATGGGATCCCCAGCGGACCCCTTCCCCTTTGATAATGTTTGTGACAAAATTGTTTTTAGGAGCAGGCAGTGGTTCCTACACTTAAAAAATGAAACTTCAAAGTTTATTTTTTTAAATTTCTTAACTCCTCTTGTTTGCCTTTAAGGGAAATAGACTGAGTGTAATAAAACAAGGGAGTGCTTTATATAAAAGTACCTGGGTGATAAGGAAGACATTTTTGATAATGGAATATATCTGGATAAAGTATTAGAAAGTAATAAATGTGTTCAGGTGGAGCCTACAATGTTGTCAGGTGGGACAGTAGTTCAGCCTGGGAAGTCAGGTACTTCTATCCATTCGGGTAGAACAGCTGTACTTCCCGCCAAACACAAAGATTATGTGGTAAGATGCTGTTTTGTTATTCCTGTAGCTTGAAAATTAATAATTATTTTTTTCTAGAAAGATTTGAACTCATGTAATTAAGTATATTGTTATTTATGTTTTGGAGTGTCGCCATATTACCTTACATGCTGTGAGGGTACAAAATGTTACATTATAAATAAGAATGTAATATTCATGTGAAATATAGCTGTGTTAAGGGGAAAGATGTGTGGTTATCTGGGTTACTGTTGTTATGTGGGGTTATAGATTGGGGAACGTTGAGGGCAGTTGAGCTGGAAGGAGGACAGTTAAAGACAGTATAAACCTCTTTCTCCTGATAAGTGTCAAGCATAGTTCCTTCAATTCCCCTAGTGCAAATACACGGCTTAAACACATTTCACCAGCACTCTGAAAAGAGACAATAATATGAGGCAGGACATTCATATGCAAGTTTATTTAGAAAAATAGTATCCTTATGACCCAGTAAACTGAAAACAATAACTTGCTCATAAACAACTAGAAGAGAAATATCACACTGTCTTCAAGATGGCGGTACAAAATGAAGGGTCAGGGTTCACAGTTAGAATCTTTCAACTAGTTTTTCCCGCTTTTCAATCATCATAAAAAAACTTGATGTGCCAGCATGTAATAAAAATACTTACTTATTCTATACATTTAATCATTGCCTGTCTACATGTTCGAATGAAGAGTGAGTTAAGCAATAGTTTTAGAAGATGAACCCTGTCCTCTTTAAATCCTGGATAGGTGCATAGACTATCCTCAGATGATCCATGATGATAAGTACTAAACAGGCATAATCTAGTTGTAGAAGAACGTTCTCAAGTCCGATCACAATATTTTGGGGACAAGCAGCCTAATCTGTAAAGAAATAGCCTCTTTTTTTTAAAGCTTGACTGAGTTATAGTTGAGGGAGTAATAGTTTTTAAGTCGTTATCTCAAACCACAAATGTGGCTGGGAGCTGCAGTTATTTTTATCCTCAAGCTAAGAGACTTTCTGTGCCAGGGAGTTAGCAAATTTTTTGAAGAGACTGTGCAACATCTGTGCTTCCCATCAATCCTGGAGCTCAAGATGAGATATTGAATCCTTGAGGAGCTACAACCATTGATTAACCTCCGTCTGGTGACTAGTTGTAGTCACATTCCAAACATAGTAGCTTAATGATTTTATTTTGAGCATTAATTTGACAAAGGGAAATGTATTTACTATGACAAAATTGCGAAGCCCAAATTCTAGCCAGATTTGGCATTGCATTGAGTGTGACAGAAGAGAAAACATTTTCCTGTAAAAGTTTGATCCTTGTTGTAAACAGAAAATGTTATGATTCCAACCTCATCACCTGCCTTGTTCCTCATTGAACACCTCTATGTCTCTGCTTACTTCCGTTGCTATATGAAACATGCACACAAACCACAGAGGAAGCCCTAATACAATACACATGATGAATGCATCATGCCTCCTTGGTGTTACCAGTACTTGGTGTTTGTCATCTTCTTGCACACCAAATTCCTCTCACAAATGGCACATACTGTTGACAGAAGTTCATATCTTTGCCTGAACTTTATCTTGTCTTTTTTCAATCTGTAAATTCAGGTTGCTTCTTAAATGTATTTCTTATCACTGATTTTGTTGCATTCATTTCATAAATGCTTATGAAAGTTATGCCACATTCAATACATTATTTATTGGTTGTTCGATATGGTAAACAAACAACAATTGATTGGGACCAAGGGAAGTTTTAAATACCATGCTCAAACATGTTCCCTATACATATATCACTAACAATATATTGGAAGGTCTAGCGCACAGTGTATTCTCACAGTATGCCCGAAAAAAACAGCTTCAAACCAAGTGTATCGAAGAAAAAAGAGTCATCCCTACAATGATCAAGGAGGGATGCCCATCAGTCACCACACGGAACCGCCCTTCATCATTTGGGATTCCACCAAGGCCATTGCTGGGATAGCCCACTAACAGTCACGGACGGGGGACCTGGTGTTAGGAGGAACTCCACCGCCCGGCAGTAGGGTCTAACTGGGGTCTTGCTTCTCAAATTATGAGGATATGAAATGTCAAACCCCGGGGGACTGATATTGCAGTGCTCAAAAGGTGTGAAAAAATGAACCAAAACTGGTGAGTATAAAATAGGATAGGTGGGGTACTTATAACTTTATTCTGTTGTTACCCTGCCTTCCAATATTAAAAATTAGTAGTTAAATGACAGTCAGCAACTAAGCCGATCAGCTTAGTTGCCGACGCTGGAGTACCGACGGATAGAGCGGTGCTTCCCCTCTTTCGTAAGCCGTGGCCAGGTGGGGTGAGGTCTATACCTCTTGCAGAAATGAATATTTTGTCAAGAGGGAACAGAACACCTAGAGACATCAAGTGATCTTTGTATCGTATTTTGATTTTGAGCACTTATCAGATCACTATCACTTTGTTTGCAGTAGCTATTATTGTTACGGTCCTGAAGAAAGCAATGACTAACAGGTCTATTATTTGCTGAAACATGTTGACCACATTTTACATCTAGACGGTCTTTATTTCTTTTCTGACTGTCATTTAACTACTACTTTTAATATTGGAAGGCAGGGTAACACCAGAATAAAGTTATAAGTACCCCACCTATCCAATTTTATACTCACCAGTTTTGGTTCATTTTTTCACACCTTTTGAGCACTGCAATATCAGTCCCCCGGGGTTTGACATTTCATATCCTCATAATTTGAGAAGCAAGACCCCAGTTAGACCCTACTGCCGGACGGTGGAGTTCCTCCTAACACCAGGACCCCCGTCCGTGACTGTTAGTGGACTATCCCAGCAATGGCCTTGGTGGAATCCCAAATGATGAAGGGCGGTTCCGTGTGGTGACTGATGGGCATCCCTCCTTGATCATTGTAGGGATGACTCTTTTTTCTTCGATACATTTGGTTTGAAGCTGTTCTTTTTGGGCATACTGTGAGAATACACTGTGCGCTAGACCCTCCAATATATTGTTTGTGATATATGTTCGATATGGTAGTCTTATGAAAATCTTATATGTGCATTTAAGAAACATTAAAGCATTTTGAGCCTCCTTTATATGTTGGTGGAATCCCATCATTAGGGTAAATTACTCCTTTACCCTGGCTGAGGGACCACCCATCACATTTTTAAATGACCATGAAGCAGGCCGTCATTGATAATACATTGTCACGACCTGCCATCATGGCAGTTTCTGCCAATGCATTTCATTGTTTGGTGCAGGGCAGCATCCGCATGATGCAGCTCTAAAGCAAACAGTTCTCCTTTTTTATTTTTAAAAAGAAAACCCTGAAATGGGATTTTCTATTTGAAAATGAAAAATGTAAAGCTCCCCTCACTATGGGAGACATCTTCTATGGCAGAGGGAGCATATAGGCATTTTAACATCTCTTGCCACCAAGGTTCGCCTGGGAGTGAAAGAGAGTAAAAAGAAAATGACTATATATCTGCCCATCCTGATTGGGTGGGGGACATATAGCCATTTCTCTGATGGCCCTTACTCTTTCGTGCTGTCTGAGAGGTTTGGCTATGGTGTTGATGGAGTAGTCAACGTCAAAGCTAAACCTATGGTCTGCCCGCATCTAAATGGGGTGAGTGGACCATTATGTTGGCTATAAATCAGCCCCTTTCTCACTTTAACATACCACGCCACTACATTGAATGTAAGTCAATGATATTCTTTCACACATTCTAGGTATTTTATCTATAACCTGGAAGTTTATATCGAGACAGTATTCCCAATTGATGTTGCAAGATCCATATTGTACACAGGGCATGCTGTGATTTAAAGCTCACACCTGCTTGGCTCCTCATTCAACAACTCTAAGTCTCTACTTACTTCCTGCACAGTATGAAACACTGAACTAAGTCACAGAAGAAGACCTGATATAGTACAAATGTTTACTGCATCATGCCACCTTGGTGTGACCAGTGTTTTGCTTATGACATCTCGTTGTGGGGCCATTTTCACCCACAATAGGATCGCACTATGGACAGAAGTGTGCCTTATCCTATTTTAGTCACTAAATTCAGCTTACTTCTTCCCATAAATGCTTATAAAAGTAATGTCACATGCTACATATTATTTCTTGTTGGTTGGGGATAAAACTCTTACAAAAAACATGTAAAAAAATGCTTTTAAAGAAATGTGTACAAATTGTGTGACTGTAACATGCCACACCACTGATTTGAAGGTCAGACAGTAATAATCTTTCATGCTCTTGTATACAGCATTTTGTTTCATATTTCACTCAGAAGATAAGAATTAGCATGACCTGACAAAGTAAGGTCAAATAATAAACATGTAATCTGAATGTCATCTTTGCAAACCAAACACGAAACTGGAACACATTTTTTGTTACAATTAAAAACAGAGAGTACATAATTGCGTATTTGACTCCTTGTTTGCTATCTGTGATGGCTGGTCTCATGAGTGCCTGGTAAAGTCTCACGAGTCTCCGCTGCAGTGTTTAAAAGGCTGTGCTTTTCCATTCGGACCCTCGGAGGACAGCCCAGGGCCACCTATGGAATCTTTCAGGTAAATCATGTACGGATGGTTGTATTGTTAAATAGTCACCCCATTAAATAAATAATTTGCAACTTGTTCACATGTAAAATGTTACATTAAAATGTTCAATGGTTATTCAGAGATGCTCCCAAGTAGAATAATGTAGAAAAACTTTAAATTAGCCAAACTCTTTATTTAGAGTCAGACAAAATCAGCTTTGGTGCTTAGAGAGGAGAAACATTTCCTTATAGTGCTGTGAGTTGGATGAAGTGAATTTAACACTGGTTATTACACAACAGATCTTCCTCAAGATCATTGGAAGGACACTCTGGATGTCCTTGTCCCTCCGTTGCTGGAGATATGTAATGGGTCTCTTGCAAAGAGCTGTGTCCCTGTGGACTGGAGAAAGACATTAATAGTTCATTTGCTTAAAGAGCCAAACGCTCATCATGAGGTCCTGTCTAACTTTAGGCCAATTTCGCTTATGCCTTATCCATTAAAGATATTGGAGAAGTTTGTTGATTATTTATTAATTTATTCTGCGTTTTATGTAGCACGAACTTGACCCCTTGGGGTATCAGAGCGTTTCACAGTAAAAATGTAAATGCGTATTTCTCTAGTACATTTAAGTATGCATTTAACACATTGAAAAACGTACAATAACTTCTCATAGCAGCATAGACGTTTGCAAATTCGCAAAATGTGAATCTAGAGGAACCATATTTTACATTAGAACATTTGCTCACAGGATTATGAGAAAGTATACGTAACAGGTGTAATGAGACCTTTGCAAGAGATGCCCATGAGTAGATAAGCAAGAGGTGAGTCCTAGGAGATTGTTCGGTTCGGTTAAGGTAGGAATTTGCACATTAGAAAGATCATGGCTCCTTTCTTGAACCTTGAGGAGTTCAGTATGTTTCTGATGCTTGGAGTTGCAGATTCTCGGTGCAGCTCCAGAGAATGTTCTGTCATAGGTTTTGTTTCTACTGGAAAATTGGCGGCTTCAGCACTAGATCTCTTGCGCTCCTGGAAGGTCCTCCGAAAATCTCCATTTACTGGGCTAGATACCTCGGTATTGAAGTGTATCACTTTGTGTGTGATACATGCCATTTTGAGTTGAATTCTGGCTTCATATGGTAGCCAATTCAGCACCTTCAGGAGGGAGATGTAGTCATACTTTTTTGAACCTGTTATAAGCCTCGTTGCTGCATTTAGGCAGGTTTTTTGGAGGAGCTGTTGAAAGTGTTGTCCATCCGTATTCAATCCCTGAGATGACTAATGCTTCGACTGCCATTTTGAGGTCTGGTGTTTTAATGAATGGTTTCAGTTTCCTAAAATAGCTCAAGTGACAAACCTGCATTTCTAGCCAATGAGTTGATGTGGGACTGCATATTCAAGTTTTTATCTAGCATATGTCCTAGTGATTTTGTGAGTCCAACATGGTCAGGGTGCAGTTAGATGCAGATCATCTTGCTCCATTCTTTTATAACGAGCAAACATGTATTGGGGGATATTAGGAGGAATTATGTTTTTGCTTGTTTAGTTTAAGCTGGTGCTTCTGAACCACAAAAGGTAGAGGGAAATACCCTTTTACTTGGAAAAGGAATGGGTAACAAGCATTCAAAACAACACATTTCCTTTTCCAAACTTTTTAGGCCGGAATCCTTAGTAGTCACTATATAATGTAGGGACAGGTGGACTGGTGTGTAAGGAATATTTGCGAAGGTTACCAAATTTACAAAAATACTTAGATTAATTCTTTTATACAAAGGTTAAGTTACACACAACCCAATGTCAAAATTCAAAATATATTATTTATTATTCACTGTTGAATTGCTGATACATTTCTAGAGTCAATTAATGTGGTTAAAAACACATGGTCACATTATTTATAAAAATATTTTTGCTAAAAATTCAAGAATCACAAAACTTATGTGCACAAATTATTACACTTAAAACACAAAATGTATTACTGAACAAAGTGTAATATACATCCCTGCATTTTGAAACTGACAAAGTGTTATAATACCAATTTGTTCATTAATACATTTTGTGTTTTAAGTGTAATAATTTGACCATATAAGTTTTGTGATGTTTGAATTTTTAGCAAACATCTTTTTTTAAATAATGTGACCATGTGTTTTTAACCACATTAATTGACTCTAGAAATGTATCAGCAATTCAACAGTGAATAATAAATAATATATTTTGAATTTTGACATTGGGTTGTGTGTAACTTAACCTTTGTATATAAGAATTAATCTAAGTAGTTTTGTAAATTTGGTAACCTGCGAAAATACTCATTACACACTAGTCCACATGTCCCTACATTATATAGTGACTCCTAAGAACTCCGGCCTAAAAAGTTTGGAAAAGGAAATTTGTTGTTTTGAATGATTGTGAACCACTGCATTGTCGCCATTATTGCCTCGGTCATTGTTTTGATCTCCTTGACACCCAAAATCATAATGTAAATATGTGTGTCATCAGCGTACATGTGGAAAGAGATGTTGGGGAAGCAGTGTATATCTGTTGGAGGTTCCACATATAGGTTGAATAGGTTGAATAGTGAAGGGGAGAGGGTCGAGCCTTGTGGAACTCTGATCTGAATGTGGGAAGGTGCTGAAAGGTTTTGATTCACCAGAAATCTTTGTGTTCTGTTCCTCAAGAAGTACTTAAACCATTCTAGAACGGTCCCCGAAAAACCCATCCTGTTTTCCAGACATTCTAGCAATATATTGTGGTTAACTGTGTTAAATGCTTATGATGAGTCAAGAAGTATTATTAGACAGGTTTTGGCCTGATCCAGTGCAAGTAAGGCGTTGTCCACTATGTGGATTATTGCCGTTTCAGCGCAATGTTTCATGTAAACCCCGAATGGCAGTCGTCTATTAGTTTAAATTTAGAGATGTGTTGGCTCAGTTGTTGATGTACACCCTTTTCTATCACTTTAGCTAAAAGGGGAATGTTGGATAACGGACAAAAATTGTTAGGGTCTGCAGATTTCTCTATCTGTGTTTTTTATGATGGGTATCACTTGACCCATGAAATATTCTCGACCTTTCTGAACAAAAATTAAGTTCTTAATCCCGTTCAGTTAGGGTATTGATCACCTCTTAGCACAGAGACTGCATTATTGGCAGTATTGGATGATTTACACCTATCAGCGTAGAAAGCTACCCAAACAGCACTTCTGTTGCTAGATGTGGCTGCTGCAATCGATATAGTGACACATGGCATTCTGATCACAAAAATTGAGAAAATTGGGATCAGTGGGAAGGCAGTGCAGTGGTGGCAGTCTTATTTGAAAGAAATAGCTCAAGCTGTCTATTTATCCCTGTATTTGGCAGATAGCAGGGTTATGAAGCAAGATGCATCTTAAGGGTTTAACGTACATGCTTTGCTGTCAATGGGACCAGCGGTGCAACTAGTTTAATACGTTGATATCAGATGCATGAACTATGCAGACAAAACATATCTGGTCATTGCCATAGATGCGAAATCAATAATCTTGCCCTTATATGCTTCCTTTTGCTAAGGTCTTTGAAAGAATACAACCATTGCTGTCTAAATCTACACATCAAATGGTTATTCAGGACGCTATGCTCAGTTGTATTGGCTATTGAATTTCTCTTTCATTAGACTTCCCAGAAGGGTCTATTTAGAAGTTGGAAAGGATCCAAATTGTGGCTGCCAAATTGGCTTTTGGTCTAACCTGTTTTGCCTCCTCCACCTTAGCTCTAAATCAACTTCACGGGCTCCATGTACATAAGAGGATTATTTCCAAATTTCTTTGCCATGTATTTAAAGGAATATGTTGGATAGGCCCTATATATTTGAGAACTAAATTGAGGAGTTACACCCCTTCCCATTTATTAAGATCTAAAGACTACTGCAGCTCTCCATCTCATGTTTTAAATGGGATATCTGGGATAGAATTGACTTTCTCAATAGCAGCAGATAAACTTTGGAAAGACCATCAAGGGTCTCTTTTGAATTGATTGAGGTGTTTTAGGAAAGCCCAGAAGTCGTGGCTCTACAGGCGTTAACATCTAACTCTTTCTCAGTGAAAGGATACCTGTAGCTTTTTGATGCACTACATAAAAAGTATAATATCACACCTCAGTTTAAATCGAAGCTTCATTAGCTGGCTTCACCAGCTAGTGCTTGAAGGACAGTAAAAATGTAATTCCAGTAATAGTAAGGCACGAACAATTACCAGAGGGTGTCAAGATGCTGGCGGCCATCAGGAATATTTAGCAAGCTATTGCCCAGCGTCACATGGTGCTGGGTTGACTTGCCGCCGGGGATCAAACCATGATCTCCAGTTTTCTGGAGTCAGGCGCCCTGGCCGCTGCGTCACACCTCAATCTGTATCAATACTATTAACTGACAGTGTAACGTTGACTGATACACCTTATTTCATATCTGGGCCTTCACCAGACAATGGTATACTGACAGATACACTCACGCTATGAATCTAACTTCAGTAGACAGTTTTAAATTGACAGAGACATCTTGTTCCAAACCCGAAATCCATTGGGCTTTTTCACTAAGAATCATTGAATTATATTGTATAAACCATTGAAGAATTTAAATTTTTCTTTTTCAATGTATAACCAATTAAAAATGAAAGCTTGCTTTGATAATAACTATACGGTTTTGTGAAATGTATAAGAATCTTTTGCAATCAATTGAATGATTGTTTAATTATGGAAAGTGTGCTTTGAACGAATTGGAACAGGCAATAGTGCGTAGAGGCCAAGTGGGTACATTTGGAATTTCAGTTAGTTTAGGGCACACTGGGACAGTGTGCTTACCTCAGCAGCACACCAGGGTATAGGGTCGACTAAGTATAACTTTGATTAAGAGAGTGCTCCTCTGTCAACAATTTTTTTTTAATGCAGGGGTGCTCCACATTTTTGTGAATACTACATATCCCTGCATTTTGAAACTGACAGAGTGTGATGTTACCAATTTTAACATAAAACAGTGCTCTACCAGTTTCTAGTAAATATGCCCCCTGGTATTTTCTCCATATCTCAAATATAAGAAGAATACCTGACCTTTTGCCACCTATCCGCACCTCTTCTGTGCCTTTCCACGCTCTTTCACCCCAAAGATATACTAGAACAGCATTGCGCTGACAGGCTCAATGGGCGTCCTGTCAAAGCAGCCTGGCATTCCTTCATGACAAAGCAGCGGTGGGAAACAGCCTTTGATTTCCACTGTTACTTCACTGCAGCAGTAAACAACCAATTTTTAATTTTTTTAATTTAGTTTATATAGCGCAAGCAGCTACCCAACAAAGGGTTTCCCGGCGCTGTGATTCAGTAATAGCTGACAGGACAACTGACTTAGATGTTGAATAGCCAGGTTTTCAAGGCCTTTCTGAATTTCATGTAGTTCACCTCAGAGCGCAAAGCTTGTGGCATGGCATTCCACAGTGAGGGTCCAAGGTAGGCGAAAGATTTGCCGCCCATGCGTGAGAAATTCAGAACATTGTACTTTTGGAGGCGGCTCTCAGTGACAGACATACATAACAACATCAATATGGTAAAAGGGGATTCAGAATAGTACATTTACTCTGCCTAAAATAAATGGAATATGAATATACTTCGGATTTACAAGTTTTTTTGCCTTGTAGATATGTTGGTGTATTGATATCAGGTGACATTATGATATTACATGCATTTATAGGCATTGCTCAAATAATTCCTTTATCATGAAACATATCCTAGCAGTAGAAATGATTGAGTTGAACTAGATTATTGCAAGAGCAAATCTGTTGCCTGTTAGTAGTAGTTTCCACACTGCATCTTTAATTTTAATTGAAACACATCACAATCACATGTTCTCTTGAGTCCTTTTTATCACAACACAGTTTTGCCATTTCCAAAAGCTCCATCTGTGGTAAAATCAAATAATGTGCATCCTAGAGGGGATGTGGAAAAACACGACCCATCCAATACACAAGTTATGCAACCATCAACTGAGACTCTACAGAAAAACAATCAGAAATATAAAGGAGAAGCAATACACCACACCATCATAACTGCTCTCTAAATCAACTCTTCAAAATATTGTCACAATTCTAAAACTTGGAAACAAGCACATCAGATTCACCCACCTCTCACTATTTCTGCAACTCTATGGACAACCACTCCATAAAGAAAGCAATTGATCTTGTGTCTAAGCTTGCCTTAAAATGTCCCTATTCTGTCTCCCTTCCCTCCTCCATTGCATTCAGCACTTTCTAACCTGTTTCTTGCTTCTCCATGCTCGCAGCCTACAGACCTGAAGCGGGGTTATCAGACCCATATCCACCGCCTGTTTTCAAGAAACTTCTATTAAGTCCTTTAGCAAACTCGACAGAAGAAAACATCTGTGACATCCCCTCCCGAGAAGGAATGTTTGAGAATTCTGACAGCATGACAATCCTGAAGAAGATTACAACTGACTACAGAAACCCAGATGTCTACAGACCAATTACCACAAGACCCATCTTGGGAAAGTTGATTGAAAAAGCAGCATTCACTAAACTTAATAGAGATTTAAATGCGAAGAGAGTCTTGGCAGACGCTCATGTATACTTTCACACACACTGTGGGGCATAAACTTCCGTCATCGCCACAAGACATGACCTATAAAATAGGGAACAAAATGGGGCTGCCCCCCTCTTACTTGTTGACCCTTTGCCTCCACTTCATTACCACTAAACTCTGGCATACTGCGAGTAGTTTACATACCCTGGATACTTATTTACATCTACATAGGGATATTTAAAATCTCCTTAAATCCTTCAGCCTTACTTCCTACAATGAAATATCCTTCTCAGATTGGTTCCACATTCAGGTGCCCAATGACTTGCTCTCAGCTCCTACCTTGCCAAGAGCAAATACTGCATTGCCAAAAACCACCTTAAACAAAATGCAAGCAAAATAATATCATGACCTCAATGGTACATTATAGGCTCTTGGACTTGGTACCATCTTCGAAGGCCATCTATTCCTCTGACATTATCTTCAGACTTAAAATCAACAATTTTCAAGATGCCATTCAATTGTTTGAGAATATTCCACAGAATCTTCCATTGTCTTGCCTTACCTCACAAGGACCAAATGACCATAGCTCCTAAATGTGCGTATGTATGTATTAAGTGGCAATTGCATGGCTCGAAAATAAATTTGAAGCAAATGAGAATTGAACAGTGGGCAACAGCCCAGTTTACAATTTGGATACAACCAGGCTGGTGCAAAGAAATCTACTAGGAGTGTGGTAGTACTCATTGAAAATATATGTCTTATGTATAGTTGTAGAGTGTTGGAGCTGATCTGATATTCATGGAATTTTATTCCAAACCAAAGACCGGCCTTTAGGGATTTTTTCTCCTGCACTTTTTTATCTATAGTTGAGCAATTTCATAATACCTTGCAGTAGTGCTGTCCATCTGAGGGGGTTCGTTTCTTGGACAAATATGGTGGTCTGTTATTTTTGATGCCCTCATATTTATTTATTTATTTATTTTTGCCATTTTTAAAGCGCTACAATTACCCTTGGGTGTCTCGGCGCTAGGGGCTAAAGGCTGAAAACCAGTAATTAGGACTAAGACATTGGATAAGATGATCTATGAATCATGTCGTTGAGAAAACAGCCAAGTCTTTAGCTGTTTTCTGAAGACAATCAAGGAAGGGCTGATTTTTATATTAAGGGGAAGAGAGTTCCATAGTTTTGCTGCTGCTCATAGGTGATACCCTAGTCTTGAGGATGGCAACTGTAGTTCTATGAGCACTGGGTAATGTGGTAACACTACTTTGAACTTATAAACACCATTAGCAAGCAATTTAATGATTGCATGTCATCAGTAAGTTCTTGGATGAGTTTTAACTGTTTAAAGATAAACTGTAACAAAACCTAGGTAGTGCTTTTTGGTAATGACCCCTCTTTCTTGTCCCCTGGTTGATGGCCAATGAATCTATCTAAATTGCCTGAGCTAGTCGAAAAAGCCCAAAATCCGGGGATGATTATAAATGACAAGCTTTCTTTTAGCAATCAGACTAATTCCTAGACATTATCCATCTATTTTATTCAATGGAAAATTAAAACGATTCTAGCATCTATCCCAGAAAATATTCAATTGTTGGTAATATCAGCTATGGTACTGGCAAGACTAGATTATTGTAATGGTCCATATCTTAATCCTAGGGCCCAACATCTTAGGAAACTTCAGGTACTGCAAAATACAGCAGCAAGAGTATTAACTTGTACTCCTAAACATGTTTAAGTTAGGAATACCAACAAGCAGATGCACTGGTTTCCAGTGAAGGAGAGGATCCAATTCAAAGCTTTGTGTTTTGATTGATAAGCAAAGACCACAATATCTAGGCCACAAATGTAGATACCTCACAGAACACTTAGGTCATCTAACTCAAGCTTTATGGTGGTACCAAAATTCAATAGAAAGAATTAGGGTGGTAGAAGTTTCTACCTAGGAACCGCAACAATCTGGAATATACTTCCATTACCCATTCGATCCACCACCTCCCTTCTTGTGGAGAAGTGTTGCTCAATGGTTAGAGCGGCAGACCCTGATGCAGAGATCTGGCCCGGGACCAGGGTTCAATTCCAGCCTCAGAAGGTCTTGGGCTCAATTTCCTCAGACCTGATAATTCTAACCTCGGTGCCGATTCTAATCATAGGTCCCACTCTGCAACTCTGGACAATAGCTTGCTTAATCTCCACAACAGCACTGGGATGCCTGGAGTGGACATTTCACAGGGAAAAACCAGGAAGGGTTCCACAGCAGTATGAGTACAGCACCAGGACGCCCCTTTGCTGGGGTAGCAGTGCACTTTACAAGTAAAAATTCATTTCATTTCTTAAATTCAGATGGCTCTTGAAAATGTGGCTTTTTAGTGTATCAGATTACTGGTAAAGATACTTGTTTAATGTCCGATCTCTGGTCAGGTCCAGGATACCGTTTGGTAACAGTGCGCTTTATAAATCTCAATAAAATTAACATTAAAGATATATATTGCAGCATTTAGGATGCCATATAGAGATGCCAAAGTGGTGTCTGAGAAGCTATTTCAGAGCGTTGTCTCCATTTTGGTAAGAAAGACCCGAGCTTTAACTGTTATTGTGAAATTAACCTGTTGAAAGAGGGTTTTCACTTTCTTCAAGAGGTAAGCCTGAATCCTTAGACTGATTCTCAATATTAAACTTACACATATTAGTACATTTACTCTGCATGTAGTTTGTGCATTGTATTTTGTAGTATGTTTTGTAGAATTGCAAAACGTACTACAAAGTGCAGTTTGAGAACCAGACCCTCTTACCTGTAAGCGCTGCTGGTAGTTGGCCAGGTATGAGGGGAACCACTGTTTGACTGTTTTAGAGAAGTCTTATGCAACATTTCCAGGATTTGAATCAGTGGCAGATGGCTGACCACATTGAAGGAGACAGAAAGGTTGAGCAGGATCAGGGGAAAAGGCATTGGTTCTGGTGTTGAGATGGAAGGTGTCATCAATAACAGTGTCTGTCTCTGTGATGTTACAATGTTTGAAGACCAACTAAGGGCTGAGATGAGAATGTTAAGGAGCGGTGTTTGGGCATCTTCTCAAAGAGATTGAACAATCAATGACAGTACAATATCTTCATGTTGTATGCTCGTCTACATAATTGTAAGCATTGAGTGAGTTGACGATGTGGGTGGGATCAGCATGTGAAGACATTGGAGAAAATCTATTCAAGTCAGAACAATGTAGATGGGGAGGGAATCTAGATTTCTGTTTCATGTTTTCGTTGAATGGCTTGATTTGATTATTGTTGAGTAAGTGATTGATGGAGTCTTGTGTGATGACTGATAATCATAATTGAGTGTCTGGGAGTTGACTGGCATATTTGATGGACTTGAAGGGAGCTCTGCTTTTGTTATGTGTTTTATTGATGGTAGTCTTGTACAAGGACGTTTGGTATTGGATTGTTTGTCAAAATATCAAGATAACAAAATATTGGCCAACTTCACAATGTTAACTTCCTACATATGATAAGGGAACAAAATATTGGCAAACTTTACAATCGTAATTTCCAACATATGATAAGGGTAAGCATACTCAGGGAAGCATAGACTTACTATTCTAACTCGACATCTGCTTACCTCCCCATTATGCTTTTAGATGCTATTGTGCAGTTAATATAATTGCACGTCAGTATTTGTACCTAAATATTGCTGCAGAATGCCCTAATGGTGATGGTGAGGGATCTGCTTTTAGAGGGAGTGCTTTTTAGTGAGGTCATCCATGAGACCCTGGTCCATCAGTACTTCTTGCTGTCTATGTGTGGTGTGCTTCTCATCTGAGAATTCTAGGGTCTATCATCATACTGAGGGGTTTGACAGCTGCAATTAGCATCATATCTGTAAAATATTTGTGCAATTACCCAGTTTAAGAGCATTACAAGAAGCAAATACTCAATCCACGAAACAAATTATGGTGATTGACAAGCACATCTTTTTTGTTTAGATGAGTAGAGCGGGGTGCAATATATAGATGAGGGGTTGGTAGATTCATGTATTATTCTTGTGGCATTACATGCATTTATGAATCTGTATTAAAATGACACATTCTATTAACATTAATCACAGATGTATGGAGGATAACGGTTACATTTATAGTATCATCATTCCAAAATAAATTATATAAACATAAAGGGGCGAATTCACAAGGAGCTATCGCCCAATTAATAGCACTTTATCGCAGCCAAAGTCGTGATAAATTTACCCCACCATTCACAAGCGGGTGCTAACAGCCCACAGCACCAGTTTTCCCGCGATAGCAACCATAGAAACACCGCCACAGATAACCACTGCAACTATCGCTAATAAGATGCAGAGTAGGCGTTCCTGTGCCAAAAGCCACAACAACAAGACACCTCAACATTCACAACGACCAGACAGATCGGCAATAAGAGCACAAAACTTGCTATAAGGCGTGTTAGCAGCAGGAAATTTACACCTGCTCTGACCTGGTGTAAAGTCGGACCACAGCCTGCACCACAAAAGGGAGCCCAGCTCAGAGCCATGCCTGAAGACAAACAGAAGCCATGGAGCTACTGATCATGCAGATTAGACACCCAAGATGGCCAAAACCACCCCCCCGGCACCCCCCCCCATGAAACAAACCTGCCTCACAGGCACAACTCCTGACCATGTCACTGTCCAAAACAGGCTGAAATGAACAACCATCCTGCGTATCTTATCCGTCATTGCCCAACAGGCCAAGGGCACCAACACAGCGGACAACCAATAATCCCCCTTCATACCAAGCTGCTGGCCATTCTGCAACTGTTGGCTCCTGGCGCACCCCAACCAACACCCGCAAGAGTCATCGGAGTCTCACAGTCACCCACATCCAAGTCCCCCACACCTGTACTGGACATCACCATCACCTTGGCACCACAGGCCCTGTACAGCCAATGCAATGCGCATGAACCACTGGAGACCAGGCAAGGAACATACGCCATACCCGGATGCATGCACATGTTGGGGAAATCCACTGCGCACATGTCCCACATGGTGACACAGCACACAATCAGTGCAACAGGAAGCACATGTCACACATCAATGTGCAGGCAACATCAGAACACCGGTGGAATTTCACCAACGTCGCATCCAAATACACAGCCAGTGTGCATGATCCCTTTGCCTTCCGACGTTCCACCAGCAACCGAGCGTTCTCAGGATGGCACCCAGGGAAATGCACACCTCCTTGGCAAGTTCCCATTTAGCACCCAAATCACCTCAACTCCACAATCATTTAATCCACAACTCTGGCAATGCACACGTCACAAGTTCAAAACCAACATGCACAACAACATGCCCACCCACCAGACACGATTGAACAACTTTTAATGGTAATGGTGACCGCCCGGACTCGTTCCTGACCGGTTGCTCCCTCCTCGCTCCTCTCCCATTGCTGCTGCTGCCTGCCTCCCTTTGCTTCTGCTGCCTGCCTGCCCTGGTGATCATCGCAGCCCTCACAGAACTATACGGTATCGCCTGCGATCAGCTACATTAGCGTAGTATCATCTCAGAAGCTGCTTATAATTACGTAGGCTCCGCAATTTATCAGACCGACTCTCATAGCGCTTGAAATTGTAGCGCCGCCCGCCCTGCGTTATATTCGAGTGTGTGTGCTCTCTTCTAACAGCAACTGCATTACACCGATTTCTCTCTCTGTGACTCAGGCTATTTACTGCCCCTGCCTCGCCTCCCCTTTGACCTCCATTTTGTATTCCATGTTGTTGTTTCCAGGCTCGCCCCTCCTCCCCGCTACCGCCTCCCAGCTGATGACCCTCCCACGCTCCGCCCCCCCCACCATCCTTTAAATGTCAGATGTCCCAACGCGCAGCGTCCACGCGCTACGGCCGCGCTGAAGGTGCGCCAAAGGTAAGCCCGTCTACGCCCGTCCGCGCCTGGACCGCGCCCAGCTCCAGACCCCCTGGCCCTCGCACTGCCCAGCCCTCCCGCATTACTTACGATGCCACCACCCTCCTAGCCCTTAACCCTGGCAGCTCCCCCATCTGCGTCCAAGCCACTCCTGGACACACCCATGGACCCTTCTCTTGCAACTCCTGCAAGTTTGACGACACCAAGAACAACTCCTCATCTACGAACACATTTCTGATCCCAACCACCTACAATGCATACTGCTCAACACCCGCTCGGTCCACAGACACGCCATTGACCTCTGGAATCTACTAGACACCATCTCTCCGGACGTCGCCTTCCTAACAGAAACATGGATGAATGCCTCTTCTGCCCCAGATATCACCATTGCCATCCCGAAAGGTTATAAGATCACTCGCAAGGACCGTACCGGCCACACAGGAGGAGGCATCGCTATCGTCCATAAGAAATCCATCCGCATCTCAACCAGCTCTGACGTCAATCTCGCCAACTCTGAACATCTTCACTTCCAGATCCACATCAATCCCAAGACCACACTCAGAGGCACCCTCCTTTACAGGCCACCAGGCCCCTGCGCACAATTAAGTGAAGACATCACGGACTTCATCACACCACACGCGCTCCCCTCCGAGGACTACATCCTTTTGGGAGACCTCAACTTTCACCTTGAAAAGAACAACGACCGCAACACCACCACCCTTTTGGACAACCTCGCAAACCTCGGACTTAAACAACTTGTCACTACCTCCACCCACATCGCAGGTCACACACTCGACCCTATCTTCACCTCCAGCAAACATGTTTCCTTCAGCCACACCACAGCTCTCCTTTGGACTGACCACAGCTGCGTTCACTTCACCTACAACAAGCCCACATCCAACAACCACCCCCAACCCACTCTGCAAAGAAACTGGAACAAAATCACCATCGACCAGATCTCCTCATCGCTTCTTCAAAAGCCCCCCGCCCACTCCTCAAACCCAGACCAAGCAGCCACCAACCTCACCCAATGGTTATCCAACAGCGCCGACATCCTAGCACCACTGAAAAAACGACAAATCAAACTAGGCAGCAAGAAGGCCTCCTGGTTCAACGATGATCTTAAGAAATCCAAGAAACTCTGTCGCTCCCTGGAGAAGGCCTGGAAAAAAGACCCAACCACCAGCACCAAAGACGCCTTCAAAAACGCCACCCGCATACACCACCAACTAATCCGAAATGCCAAGAAAGTAGCCTTCAAGGACCGTCTAGATAACAACGCCCACAACAGCAAGGAATTATTCAACATCGTCAAGGAATTTACCAACCCCTCTGCCAACTCCAACGACATCACCCCCTCTCAAGCCCTCTGCGACTCCCTAGCCTCATTCTTCCACAACAAAATTGCAGACATCCACAACAGCTTCAACAACTAACCCGGGGACCAAGCCACCCAATCACCTGCAGGACCCCTACCCCCCCTGAACATCCTCAATGACTGGAAGCCAATCTCCACTGAGGACACCATCCGTCTGATGAACTCTATCCACTCAGGATCCCTCACAGACCCTTGCCCTCACCACATCTTCAACAAAGCGGACTCCATTATTGCACCGCACCTCCGAGACGTCATCAACTGCTCCCTCAACTCCGCAACCTTCCCGTAAAGCTGGAAACATGCCAAACTCAGCGCCCTCCTGAAGAAACCCACAGCTGACCCCACCGAACTCAAAAACTATCGCCCTATCTCACTCCTTCCTTTCCCGGCCAAAGTCATCGAGAAAGCTGTCAACAACCAGCTCGCCGCATTCCTCGAAACCAACAAATCCCTCGACTCCTCACAGTCCGGCTTCCGAGCCAAGCACAGCACCGAAACAGCCCTCATCGCAGCAACAGACGACATTCGAACTCTACTGGACAATGGAGACACAGTCGCCCTCATCCTCCTCGACCTCTCCGCAGCCTTCGACACAGTCTGCCATAGCACCTTCTACAGCGCCTCAAAAACATCGGAATACAAGGAAAAGCACTGGAATGGATCACCTCGTTCCTCTCCGGAAGAACCCAGAGAGTCCGCCTTCCACCATTCAAGTCAGAGGCCACTGAAGTCATCTGCGGCGTACCTCAGGGATCCTCACTCAGTCCCACCCTCTTCAACGTTTACATGAGCCCCCTCGCGGCCATCGCACACCAACATAACCTCAACATCATCTCCTACGCCGACGACACTCAACTGATCCTATCACTCACCAGAGACCCTAACACGGCCAAAACCAACCTACACGAAGGAATGAAAGAAGTAGCTGAATGGATGAAGCACAGCCGTCTGAAACTGAACAAAACAGAAGTCCTCATCTTAGGTACCTCCCCCTCCGCCTGGGACGACTCTTGGTGGCCAGAGGCCCTTGGAAAAGCACCCATCCTGACGGACCACGCACGGAACCTAGGCGTCATCCTGGATTCCTCACTCTCTATGAACAGACAAGTCAACGCCGTTTCTTCATCTTGCTTCAACATTCTTCGCATGCTCAAAAAAACATTTCGCTGGATCCCCACCGAAACTAGAAAAACAGTCACCCACGCTCTGGTCACGAGACGACTGGACTACGGAAACACCCTCTACGCCGGTACCACCGCAAAACTCCAGAAAAAACTACAACGCATCCAGAACGCCTCAGCCAGGCTCATATTAGACATCCCGCGTAAAGAACACATCTCTGATCACCTGAAAAACCTCCACTGGCTCCCCGTCAATAAGAGGATCACTTTCCGGCTCCTAACCCACGCACACAAAGCACTCTACGAAATCGGACCCGAATGCCTCAACACACGACTATCCTTCTACACCCTCTCCCGCCAGCTACGATCCTCCAACCAAGCCCTTGCCACTGTACCCCGCATCAACAAAACCACCATGGGAGGTAGATCCTTCTCCTACCTAGCAGCTAAAACTTGGAACTCACTTCCCACTCACCTTCGCCTCACTCAGAACCACCTAGCAATCAAAAATTCGACAAGTGACTCCCCACCCTCTTCAAGCGCCTTGAGACCCTCTGGGTATGTAACGCGCTATATATATCTTTTGACTTGACTTGACTTGAACCTAGGCAAACCATGAACATGACCAATCTACATCATGGCAACTCAGCCACACAATAGACGATTGTGGGGAGAGGAGGCATGCAGGCATGTGTGACCGCAGTATGCAGCACACACCCCTATCCACAGTGACATACACCTCTGGTGTATGGAGTGTAGGGGAAAGGGGATGCAACCATGTCACCCCAGCCAATGGGTGTCCTTGTGGAAATTTTGCTTGTTACATCTCCTGTAAGCGTGAGAGGAGTGGGATGGGCCAGCGTAGGGGTGTCAATAAAAAGCAAGTTGTCCTGGGTGTGGTTCTCTTCCGGAAAGCACAACGTTCCTGACAGGGCTGCGCCTCCTACCCCACAACAAGGCTGATGCCGTCCTTGTTAGTGGAGTAGCCTGAGATCCTTGTTGTTGAAATGTTGCCTGTTACGTCCCCCGTAAGTGTGAGCAGAGTGTGATGGGCCAGCGTAAGCCAGGCCAGCATAGGGGTGTGAATGAAAAGCACACAGCCCTGGGCGTGGTCCTTTTCTGGAAAGCACAATGTCCTTGCCAGGGCAGCGCCACCCACCCCACCATGAGGCTGACGCCGTCCCCATTAGGGGAGTAGCCTGAGATCATGTGCGCTTGCCGTACCCCGGCACGCTGGAGCATGAACCCATCAGGGCCGACCCTGCGCAGCCAGGCCACTCTGATCAGCAGCAGACACTTGTGTGTGTCAAGGAGGGCCCACCGCATGCCAATGTAACTTCCAAGCCCGAGCACCATGACCCAGACAGCCTTACAGACCACCGCTGCCCCCGACATTGGCCCACATTACTCCTTTCTCATTTACATATTCTACTTGCGTCCTCTGCAGCCCATTTGATCCCATATGTGAAAGCTTGTCCTGGCTAATGAATGGCAGTGACCCCAAATCTGGGCCAGCGGCCACAGCACCAGAGCCCCTATATCAGTGAGTGATCCTTCCATATATGTATCTTGCAACACGTGCTGCCACAAACCCTGTTCAACGCTATCCGGTGAAACGTGCTGCCACAAACCCTGTTCAACACCAGCTGGCTACACGTGCTGCCACAAACCCCGTTCAATGCCATCCGGTGACAGGTGCTGCCACAAACCCTGTTCAATACCATCCGTTGACACGTGCTGCCACAAACCCTGTTAAACACCAGCCAGTGACACGTGCTGGAACAAACCCTGTTCAACGCCAGCCGGCGACACGTGCAGCCACAAACCCTGTTCAATGCCAGCCGGCGATACGTGGATGAGGAACCCGAATTACCCTGCGGACCAGTAGGTCTCAGATCTAGCGCCTAGGCGCGATTCAAGCATAGCAGAGTCCACACCAGTGGTCACACAGAGAGAGTGAGAGGAAGATGCGGCTCTGTCTGGACGAAAGCAAGGTCACAGTCATGGAGGTGACCGAACATATGGTGCCACTGAACTTGAACTACGTAGGCCGGTGGGGCCACCAACCTATGCCGGCGACACTCGGTAAGTGGCCCATGCTGACCGCTCCCTCTGGCCTACACTGCTCAAGGCCTAGTCTGTGCTCGAATAGGCCACAGATTTCTAACTGAACATCAAGTATGCAAAGGTTGATAACACTTCATTGGACGCAAGGAGAGGCATAAGTGGATGACACGTTGTATCTTGGCAGAGAGAAAAGGATCATCGTTAAGCAGGTGTTCATACCTTACCAACAACTGCCCTGGTGGGCCACTACTGACTGCTGCCTCCGGCCTACACTGCAGTCCAGTAGGTCCCAGAGTCATGATTCAGCAATGACGGAGTTCATATCAGTGTACCGGCATCATCGCAGACTGCATCCCCACTCAGCCCCAGTGCCACTAAGTTTGTTCCCGACATTCATGGACACTCTCTGGTCGAAATATGGTGGCTTCTGAGCCTATGGACTAGGGAGACGTTTTCATCCTCATGTAGGTGATATCGAATTGATGGTGGTCAGAAGGCTGTTGTATTCATCTCCTCCATTTGCTGCTTCCTGATAAAATCAAACCTTTTGGCATCTTGCCCTGGAGGACACCTTCGACTGTCCTCCGAAACACTCCGAAACATTCACCTTGGACATTGATGGTGACCCACTCAGGTCGCATGACCCATCTGACTGCACCGCAAGTCACCATCCCGTGGCTGGGTGCCTGTGTCAGCCGTTGTGCATCCGGGGTCAATAACTCTGTACAGGTCAGGTCCTGGGATATTGGCCTTCTCCAGGGACATTGGATGGCTCCTGAAGTGTATGCCTTGGGGTCTTTTTTTGTACGCAGTCTTCTGGCCAAAATGAGTCCCACCAGGGTTCACACACCAAAGCGAGTCCAGGCTGGCCGGGACGTCGCATCACCGCAGGAGGCACACGCCACCATTGCAAGGACCCTCTCAAATCACCATCTGCCAGAGTTGAAACTGTGGTCCGGAAAGACTTACGGAGTTGCTCAGATCTGTTGTGGATGCCATCATCGGCCTGATACCCTGCTCAGCATTCCAGGTGCCAGTGCAACGCAGGCCATTGCCCGTTGCTGATTGTGTTTTGTGCTGTGGAGCAGTTGCGCTTGTATGTCATCTCAAACGGTGTGGGGGCCCTGAGAGGTTGATGGGCAAGATGAGGCAGGTTTTACACACACCACTGCATCAGCATTAGTAATATATCGTGGGACACAATCCGAGACCTTTTCATCACATGAGCGCGCTCATCTCCTGTGTCCAAAGTCCAGTGCACTGCAACTCACGGACACTACTCTTTGCTAGTTGGCTGTCCTCTGGACTTTCTCTGGCTCACTCCATGTTGCTAAGCAGTTGACTCTGTATTGCTTGTGTTTTCTGTTACTGTTGCACTGGTGTCCAATGTTCAAGTGGTTGCCAGCACCAGACATTCTGTGTGGAATGGCTTACACTCACCCCACACACATCCAGCACAGTTGTCACTGTACATGTGGCACTGCCAATAAAGGGGTCGGGTGCATGTACCCATAGCCAGTTCAACATGGCATTAACCCTGGGCTTAGGACTATGCTACCCTTGCGTAGCTTGCGTAGTTTGCGGAACTATGCGCTATGCGAATTTCACGTAGCACAGTGCAAAAACGCGTAGCTTAGCGGACATCTTTTGCTTGTTCGCTTTCCTCACTGTAAAGTTGGCGACCACGAGCGAGCAAAATGACATCTCGGCGAGACTATTTCCTTGTTCGCGATCAGCAACATCAACTTGCCGATCGCGAGTGTGGAAAATAAACCTCCTGGCGAGATTCTCAACGCGGGGAGGTCAGGTTTCTCATTGCGAGTGGTCGCGTATACTCATGACCACTCTCAATGAGAAACTACCAGTCCGCGTTGAGTAAACTGCTTTACCTCGCACTCCACAACCCCACAACCGGTCCATCAACAGGTCATGATGGAACATGTCAAAGGCCGTGGACAGGTCCAGCATAATCATTGCAGCCTTACCTCCCTGGTCAAGTACGGCCCTAATTTTCTCTGTAGATTTTAAGAGAGTGGATTCCGTACTGTGCTCCTCTCTGAACCAGTATTACGTTGGATCCAATAATTGTGCTTCTAGTAGGTATGTGCTTAATTGTGCATTCATGCTTTTCTCTACCAGTTTAGCTGGCAGGGGGAGACGGGAAATGAGCCGAAAGTTATTAGGATCCTTCACATACAAGCTAGGCTTCTTGAGCAGTGGTAATATTGATGCAATTTTCCAAGCTTTGGGAAAGCGTCCTTCCTTAAACATCGCATTCATCATAGAGGTAAGAGTTATAACAATGAGTTCGGGGGCTAGTTTTAAAACCACCACCGGACATGGATCATAAGAGGAACCTGATTTAGTTGACATTTACGAATTATGAATATCCCTGGTGGATAAAGGTACAAACTCTTCAAATATCGGATGGAGACCTGACCGAGATTTGTATCTCTCCCTGACGTCCAGTGTTCCATCTGTTGTTTGACCATTAAATGTGGTGAAAATAGCCTCCACTTTATTACAGAGGAATCTAGCTATTTCATCACAGAGCCCCTGATTCGAGGAAACACTGGATGTACCAGGGTGCGACAGGCTGGTGACTATTTTGAAGAGTTATTTAGCTGAATTTATGGCAGAGTTAATTCGGTTAGCGAAAACTTCTTTCTTAGTTGTAAGGAGTAGATGTTTATAAGCCACCAGGCTTTGTGTATATCCCTTCCTCCACTTCCTCTCTAACAATTTACACTTCAGTTTCTGATCTTTAAGTTCCTGAGAGTACCATGGGGCGGAGGGCCAGGCTCTACTAGAACATAAGACCTTTTTGGGCGCTAAATTATTGCCGGCTGCCTCGAGCCAGTTGGTGCATTGAGTGGTCGCCTCAACAAATCTTCTAACTCTTTGGCCTCAATTTTATTCTATGCTCTGGAGACCCTTTGCTTCTTGGCTAGCTTACCCATCTCATGATGGTTAGAAAAGGCTAGCTCAAAGCGTACTGCCACATGATCTGACCAGACCAGGGGTAGCAAGCCTGTAAAAGAAAGTTGCGGGCTCTTGGAAAAGATACTGTCTAACGTGTGCCCTGCCTTATGAGTAAGCCCAACAACATGCTGTTTAAGATCTACACTTTTCATCAAATCAAAAAAAGTCACTGTATCTGGGTCTGCATGTGCCTCTAAATTGAAAATAAACTCTCCCAGTAAGGTAAAGGAACTGGCACAGAGTCCCTATTCCAACAGATTACCCACCGATATTACAAAAGGCCGGTGGAGGCCAGGCGGTCTATAAAGGAGGGTGCCTTTAAAAGTGAATTGATGGGAGTAATATAAGCAGAACTCCAATGCCTCACAATCTGAAATGGACGCAGTTGCAAAAGTCGCATTTATGATAGTGCGGTAAATAACCACAAGACCCCCACCTTTCCTAGTTGACCTATTTAAGGTATGACAAGAATAGCCTGGGGGCGTAGCATTGACTAAATGTGGACCAGATGCCTCATCTCTCCAAGATTCTGTGATAAAAGCAACATTTATATATTCTTCCTCAATTAATCTGGCACACTCCACACTGTGATTTACCAAGCAAATAGCGTTCAACAGAATGCCCTTCAGCCCCTGAAATTGTGAGGTGTTTATCCTATTCCTTCTGGTTTGTTTTCGAGGGTTAGTTTGTTAGTGCAACAAATCCAGTAGCACAGTGTTACACTTAGGACACGTTGCAGAACTAGAGGGAGACCGCTTATCAAGACTTATGTTTGGACACCCAGTAACTCTGTCTGTGCCATTAATACTGTGTAAATAATCCCTTGTACATTGTAGTTTAATTGGCTTACCGGCTTTTAAACATGCAGGGGTGCTGGTGCTGAGCTGGTGCTGAGCGCTGGATGGTAGTTTAGTCTGCCCTGTTCCCATGATGCACTGGGCCAGGGACAGACTGATTTGCATATAGCCAGGTTCTGAGCTGGGATGGGGCAGTGAGATAAATAACGGTGATGGATCAAGCCCTGATCTTTGGACTGGGTAAGAGTGGTCTGTTTAACTCAGACACTCTGTTCATCACCACCCCCTTTTCTAAATCGTTTTTGGCCACCATAGGTGTGGCAGGGTATACTCAGACATGAGTCCCTTTCTCACTGCTCCATCAGGATTCAAGCAAGCCGGGCCGAAGAAGGCTGAAATGCCAGAAACCGGTCCCCGGTAGCTTGTCTCCTTTCCGGTGAAGAATTGGCTTGGTAGTTTAGTCTGCCCTGTTCCCATGATGCACTGGGCCAGGGACAGACTGATTTGCATATAGCCAGGTTCTGAGCTGGGATGGGGCAGTGAGATAAATAACGGTGATGGATCAAGCCCTGATCTTTGGACTGGGTAAGAGTGGTCTGTTTAACTCAGACACTCTGTTCATCACCACCCCCTTTTCTAAATCGTTTTTGGCCACCATAGGTGTGGCAGGGTATACTCAGACATGAGTCCCTTTCTCACTGCTCCATCAGGATTCAAGCAAGCCGGGCCGAAGAAGGCTGAAATGCCAGAAACCGGTCCCCGGTAGCTTGTCTCCTTTCTGGTGAAGAATTGGCTTGGTAGTTTAGTCTGCCCTGTTCCCATGATGCACTGGGCCAGGGACAGACTGATTTGCATATAGCCAGGTTCTGAGCTGGGATGGGGCAGTGAGATAAATAACGGTGATGGATCAAGCCCTGATCTTTGGACTGGGTAAGAGTGGTCTGTTTAACTCAGACACTCTGTTCATCACCACCCCCTTTTCTAAATCGTTTTTGGCCACCATAGGTGTGGCAGGGTATACTCAGACATGAGTCCCTTTCTCACTGCTCCATCAGGACTCAAGCAAGCCGGGCCGAAGAAGGCTGAAATGCCAGAAACCGGTCCCCGGTAGCTTGTCTCCTTTCTGGTGAAGAATTGGCTTGGTAGTTTAGTCTGCCCTGTTCCCATGATGCACTGGGCCAGGGACAGACTGATTTGCATATAGCCAGGTTCTGAGCTGAGATGGGGCAGTGAGATAAATAACGGTGATGGATCAAGCCCTGATCTTTGGACTGGGTAAGAGTGGTCTGTTTAACTCAGACACTCTGTTCATCACCACCCCCTTTTCTAAATCGTTTTTGGCCACCATAGGTGTGGCAGGGTATACTCAGACATGAGTCCCTTTCTCACTGCTCCATCAGGACTCAAGCAAGCCGGGCCGAAGAAGGCTGAAATGCCAGAAACCGGTCCCCGGTAGCTTGTCTCCTTTCTGGTGAAGAATTGGCTTGGTAGTTTAGTCTGCCCTGTTCCCATGATGCACTGGGCCAGGGACAGACTGATTTGCATATAGCCAGGTTCTGAGCTGGGATGGGGCAGTGAGATAAATAACGGTGATGGATCAAGCCCTGATCTTTGGACTGGGTAAGAGTGGTCTGTTTAACTCAGACACTCTGTTCATCACCACCCCCTTTTCTAAATCGTTTTTGGCCACCATAGGTGTGGCAGGGTATACTCAGACATGAGTCCCTTTCTCACTGCTCCATCAGGATTCAAGCAAGCCGGGCCGAAGAAGGCTGAAATGCCAGAAACCAGTCCCCGGTAGCTTGTCTCCTTTCTGGTGAAGAATTGGCTTGGTAGTTTAGTCTGCCCTGTTCCCATGATGCACTGGGCCAGGGACAGACTGATTTGCATATAGCCAGGTTCTGAGCTGGGATGGGGCAGTGAGATAAATAACGGTGATGGATCAAGCCCTGATCTTTGGACTGGGTAAGAGTGGTCTGTTTAACTCAGACACTCTGTTCATCACCACCCCCTTTTCTAGAGCGCTGGATGGGTGCAGACGGGCTTGCCATTGGCGAGCCTTTGGTGCACCAGGGGAGCACCCGCTGCACGCGTCCGCTGCGCGCTCGTGCCAGCATTTGTAAATATGCCATCAGGGGTGAAAACACAAGCCCGCTGAATGTACTTTCCCCAAAATGGCAGCCCTGCTTTGCCCGGGACGAACTCCCGGTCTTGGCAGGATTCGAGCATCAGGAAGTGTAATTGACTTTCCAAATTGACAGAGAGTGCAAATTAAAAGATTAAAACAAAATTAGCTTCTTAGGTGCAAAGTGGCAATTTTAGCAGCATTCAACAGAAGACAGTGAACAAAACCTTGACAAGGCTAAAAACTTGTGTGCAGAAATGACAGTTTTTAAAAGCAATTCAAGCAGAGTCTCTCCCGGCTCATGCCTCAGGAGGATGTAGAGTTACGTGCTCCCGCCCGCACTTTCAATGATACCGTCAGGGACAAAAACACTAGCCCGCTGACCGTACTGCCCCCAAAAAGGCGGCCCTGCTTTGCCCTTGATGGACCCCCTGTCTTGGCAGCATTCGAGCACCAGGAAGTGTAACTGTCTTCCCAAATTGACAGTGAGTGCAAATTGAAAGATTAAAACAAAATTAGCAGCTTAGGTGCAAAAGTGGCAATTTTAGCAGCATTCAACCGAAGACAGTTAAAAAGACCTGACTATGGCTAAAAACTTGTGTGAAGAAATTACAGTTTTTAAAAGCAATTCAAGCAGCGTCTCTCCTGGCTCAAGCCGCAGGAGGATGTAGAGTGACTGCTATTTGTGCGCCCCTTGGCATGATTCTGTACAGTGCGGAGCCAGTTGTGTCCTCTGTTCTGCAGTGTCGGCTATGCGCATTTTTCCATGTTGTCGTCAATGTGGGTGTGCTGTTCATGCTATGTGTGTGTGCTGTGGTTTGGCAAGGGGATCTGGGACATGATCCTGGGTGTTTGTGGGTGTGCAGTGTGCTACGCCTCATTGTGCATGTAGGCCATCGTGCCCATCTCCGACTGTCCACCCAGTCCCTGTTCGTGGCTCTTCCTTGAGCTGTGTCCGTACTCCCTACTCCTTGCACTGTTGCCACACTGATGACTGTGACCTGGGTTTCCTCCAACTCCCCCAGGTGTGCTGGACTGCCACCTTCTGTCGCCGTTGCTGCCTTCCTGTTGGCAGCGGGTTGGTGCCTGGTTTAGGTAGACACGTCATGCCGGGGCCTAGTGGCCTCCTGGGTTGGCCTCCTCGGCACTCCGATTACAATCTAGGTGGTCTGCTAGTGGGTCAGTTTCTGGTAGTGTTCTGACACCTTGTCACTGGTCTTGTTTTCCTGTGGTCTGCACCCCGTCTTCCTCTCTCTCTTTTTCTTGGCCTTCCCAGAACCCTTTCCTTGCTGGTAGTCTGTGTTGGGTTGTGGGGTTCGAGTTGGCATCTGCACTGGGTCAGGGTGCATCCATATTGCTATGTGCTTTGGTTTTTTCAGGTGTCTTTTTTCTGTGGTTTCTATGGTGCATGCAGACGTGTGGGATTTCTAAGCCTGTGGCTGCTTTTTGCTTCTTTTTGTACCGCGTGTGTCCTCATTGCATGATTTTTGCGTTCCCATGTCACTTTTCAGTGGCATGGGGTTGATTTTCATGCGGACATTTGTCGCGTTATCTGTTTTCAATCGCATGCTACCGCCTTGTTATGAATTCCACATTGGCATGGTGTTATTTTCTCGCGAAGGGCTGCGATGTTGAAAGTTGCATTATGCTACTCTTGCGGTAGTTCTCACACCTTCTTGTGAATGTACCCCAAAGATTGTTGTCATGTGTTTTGGTAGATTAGGACTTTGTTGTCCTGAAGAAAGCAAGCAGATATTATCAATAGTTGAAACGCATTGACACAAAATAGAGGTCAAGTGTAATAAGAATGAACTGCAACAGCTTCTGCTAGACTACAACATTGAGAAGAGGTTCCTCATACTATTAACTTTGGAAATAGAGAACATGATGTGAAAAAAAGAATGTGGACCATATTTAAATATTTAGAGATTCATAAATATTTTATTTAAATGTATGAACAGAATGACATGTATTGTAATAACTAGGAGAAATTAGGCTACTTTTTTGACCCTGTCATATCTATGAAAAAGGTGCCAGACAAACTTTTTTATAAAGATGAAAAAGAAAGAAAATGTTAAGAGTTAGTGATTAGGGACATTTCTCCAAATTGAGAAGCCTACCTCCAGCTTTAAATGCAGTATAGTATGGTCATATTTTCCATTTATTTGGTGGATCTCTGTGGGCCCTTTTCTAAATAGTTTTAACGGTTTCAGCACGCTAGTCACAGCAACAGACTACAATGCTGTATCTGATGATACCAGTGATATTATTTAGAAATATTTTATAATATCATTTTGTTTAAATTAATGTTTTTGTAATCACTTTCAGATTGTCATTAAAACGTTTCATCGAATTTGAAAACCTTAAATATATATTCATATATTTAGTACGTTTAGGGCAGCCATATGCTGTTCTTAAGGACTGGCGGACAAAACAGATACTACTTATGACTGACCATTTTCCTTAATAGTAGCAGACAAAAGGATATTTTAATGTGATAATTGTTTTAAAAAGTGTGTATTTTTCTCTCCAGATAATCATTATAATCATTGACCAACATCAAGAAGCATTACAAATATGGAAAATTTGAATCAATCTTTCTACACTGAATTTTCCATCCTGGGGTTATCACAAAACTCTCAGCTTCAAGTTCTAATTTTCATTGTGTTTTTTCATATGTATTTAACAACCCTGCTCGGAAACCTTGTCATGATCACAATAATATGCGCTGATTCTCATCTTCAGAAGCCCATGTATTATTTTCTCATGAACTTGTCCTTTCTAGATATTTGTTTCACATCTGGCACCATTCCGAAAATGTTGGAAATTTGTTTAACAGGCAACAAATCAATCAATTTTTTTGCCTGCATTCTTCAATTCTATGTTTGCACTTCCTTCATAAGCACAGAGTTTTTTTTGCTTTCGGTCATGTCTCTGGACAGGTATGTTGCCATATGCCACCCCCTTCGCTATACAGTCATAATGAGCAAGAGGGCAGTGGTGCGGCTGGCTGTTGCCTCCTGGATGCTTGGCTTTCTGGACCTTATCCCACATGCTGTTTTAATATCAAATCTATCCTTTTGTGGATCCCATGAAATCAATCACTTCTTTTGTGATTTTACTGCTCTTCTGAAACTCTCTTGCTCAGACACATTTTTCATTAATATTGTAACTTTTGCAGAAGGAGCAGTGGTGGGACTGTGTACATTTAGTTTAACAATTAGTTCATATATTTTAATTATTATAAATATAATGAAGATGTCTTCCACCAGTGGGAGGCAAAAATCATTTTCCACCTGTTCCGCTCACCTGACTACTGTTATTATGTTCTATGGAAGTGAGTTTGGTGTTTATATGAAAACAACATCTGAGGTGTCACTTGAAAAAGACAAGTTGTTTGCTGTGATGTTTACTATTGTCATTCCAATGTTAAATCCATTTATTTATAGTTTGAGAAACAAGGAGGTTAAAATAGCTCTGACGAAATGTAAAAAGCAGATATGTTGCCAATATAATACACTGCATTAGGTTGAATTACTAGCAAACTCAATATGCCTTATCTACCACTCTGACAAGAAAGCAATACCCGCGTTTTAGTAAAGGAAGCTAGCCCAGATATTTGGGCGCAAACATCTTTGGAAAAGAAGGATTGATAACAATGAAACAAAACAAATAAATTAATCTTTGGGCTAGTACAATACCAATCAAGGGGCACATATAGAACACATATTGTATCAAAATGCCATGAATGTTCTGTTCTTGGGCTCGGCAATCTGGTCAGTCTATTAGGAGATATAAATCACCAGTGGAACAGCTTCAATAGGTGCTGTGTTCTCAGTTAATTTACACCAGTGTAAGGAAATGCCTCTTTTCGCATTATCACTCCCAAACTTTTCGACTGATGCTGCTACTTTGCTTTAACTCTGATGGGTACATTGAGTCCTTCCAATCAGGCCTGAGGCAATGCTCTGACCCTTAAATATGTATGTTTGATTTGCTTACTCCCCAAATTGGCAAAAGTTACATTACTCATAGGTCCCTAGTATATAGTAACAGGCGGTACCTAGGGCATTTACCTTAAGTGTCCCTCGTGGGTTGCAGCACTGATTCTGCCACCACAGGTGTAACCTAGCAAAGCCAATCTGTCATTACAAACTACTGGAGCAGTTTTAAACTGCTACCTCAACCTTGCTATTTAAACTAATGGCACATCCCAAATGAATCTTTTTAATATTTCTAGGTCACTCCTAAGGCAGACCTGCCATGCCCTAAAGGCAGGATGCATTTTATTGAAAAAAAGGACATGTGTTTCTACATGTCCTGAAACCAAAAACTCTGCATTTTTGTTTTTACTGGTGAAAGGCTAGTAGCCCCATTGGCGAGTGTAGAGATCCATGCTAACAACTCAGCAGTGCTAACTTTTAAATTGAACTTCTTACTAAGGTATTTCAAGATATTAAGCAAATTGTTGCATTAAATATTATTGCTCAAGTTAAATTAATGTAGCTATACTACAAGCGGCAACTTTATAAAGTTGCCGCTTGGCTGCCCATAGTTGTCCAGTAGCTGTGTTAGGCTACACACAGCTTCTGTCCTTCAGACAGCCTGCTGCCCTTCTGGGGAAAAGTGAGAATGTCTCTCAGGAACATGAACAATGGGTCTGCTAAGGGAAGTGGTTTGACCTCCTTCTGGAAGGATGGCCAGAATGGGATTGAGTCCAAAAGGCACGTTTCAAACGGGAAGCCACTTTGAAGGCCAAATGGTAGTCACTCTTTGAAAGGCATGCTCATTTGGTTTAGCAGACTGGTTGGGATTTTGAGCAGAGAACGAGCAACTGTGTCCAAACTAAGTTTTTCAGGGGAGTGTGGTCCACAGGTAGCCACACCTCTATGTTGGGCTGGTTAGTTCCACACATCGAGAGAGGGTTCTGACATTTTGTGAGTGGGTAGAATAGTGCACCCTGGGATACTGTGGAGAAGTGTGGCTCACTGGTCAGAGGAGGCAGACCTAGAAGCAGAGGTCAGCCCGGGACCAGGGTTCAATTCCTGGCTCGGCGGGGTCTTGAGTCCTAAAAATGTCCATGGACTTGACAATTCTCACTCCGGTGCCTACTCGATTCTTGGGTTCACACTCTGTGACTCAGGGCAATAGCTTGCTTAATCTCCACAACGGCTCCTCGCAGCGGGATGCCTGGCTTTCACCTTGCGGATACCCTGCCGGGGTTATCTCACAGGGGAATACCAGGACGGGTTCCCTAAGCAAGCGCTTAGAAACCGCTCGGTGATTTGCGCTATATAAATTCTTGTACATTTACATTTACATACTGGATGCCAAACTTTGCAGGAAGTCATCAGATGGGAATGTGCCTAGTAGAGCATCGATTAGTGATTTGCCATATCCCTGTGGGCTTGTAACAAGTATAAAAGTTGTACCCCTGGCGTCCAGACCTCAGACCACTTCTGTACTGGAGGGAGGACTGAAGATGGACTGTCCCGATTCTCCCTGGACTTGGAAAAAAAAAGGCTACGCCAAAGACTAGAGAGCACCTGCTGCCTACCTGCTGGCCCCCACTTGTGTAGAAGTCACTCAGGAGTGTCAAACAGAGAATGTGACTCCGCAAGTCAATTGGCTGGCTCCCTGTTACAACCAGTGGACCATAAAAAGTGAGGAGCCTGCGCCCTTGATATTTTGGCACCAAGAAACCTGATCACTGCTGGATGCCAGGGGGCAGCAGGGGAGACCAAATTCGAATTCTCAAACATTGCAACCAAGTCTGCTGGAGCAGGGAGAGTCATCAGTGTGCTGCTTGGTAGCCTAGCAAGGAAACGGTCACCAACCAACGAAAACCTCAGGTTGTGCTGCTTGTGAAAACTTGAAGACCAGTGGCAACTGGCCTTGTGCAGGACTTCACTTGGACTCCTAGGTAGATCAACCACTGAAGCCAACTCGAGCATTAGGTGGGGCAACGGGCAGACCCTCAACAACGGCTCATCATCCTTGAGCATCTTCAGCATTCTGTATACTTTGCAACGGGACCACTCTATTGAATTCAGTAAAGTTTGACCATGGGATTCAGACTGTGACTGGAGTCTACTCATTTAGAGGCAAGAGAACTTCTTTATTTATAACTATAGAGCCACAGCCAACTCAACTGCCAGAAACTCCTTTGTGATTGGCCAACAGCTGCTGAAATACTGGCCCTATGGCAGTGAAAGGCCACCATGCTCAGCACAAGGCTTCAGTTCTGCTTTGATGCACATCTGACAAGCAACTCATCACAATCATTGCCAGGGAAAGAGCATCAAAGTTCTCACTTATGCTAGTGTGTTAGTAATATTGATCTTTTGCTTCTCAAAAAGAAAACTCAGCTTCCCAATGTGTCTTACAAAGATGCTAAAATGGCTAGAATCCCACCAAACCTTCAAAACATAGTGGGTGGCAAACATTCAACATTTTTACAAAATGCGCGCTAGGGCAGCTAATGGTAGAACTTTGTTGAAAAATCAATAGGGTGGGGGCACATCGGCTGGGGCTGTGTGTCCGCTAGATCTGAAGGTTCCCCTTTGTTTTGAAAATGTTTGATCTTCCTGCCTGCACATACACTCTGAAGGATCTCTTCAGATTGGCAGCAATGTCATTCTTTTCATTGGTTTATTGAGTTCCATGACAAACATGCACTCAAAATGTCTCATCTAGCAACGCTCTGAGAAAATATAATATGGTTGTAAACCACACATATTCCGCAAAGCACTTCTAGAGAAGATACATGGGGTCTGGTTTTGTAAGAAAGCCTCAAATCTGCACAGCAGGTATAGGACTTCCCATTCGTGCATATATACGATTGCCAGTAAGCATAGTAGCCTTCAGCAGCCACAGCTGTCCAGGTGCACTCATGGCAAGGTTACATTTTGCAAACAAAAAACATTTTCTTCTTCAATTTCAATTTGTTTTCTCTATCCCACTTTCAAAAGGAATGAACCCTATTACTCACGGAAATAAACACCGCACCTTTTCCAGGGTTGGAAAGCACCATTGACATGTTTTTGAATACTCAAAAAGAGTATATTTGTTGATGTTTACAAACTCGCAGACACTCACTCCAAGACCACTTTCCACATCTGCTTGTAAATTTACCCACACTAAAATAATTGAGTTAGTGAGGGTTTGCTTGACAAAGCATTTTGTGTTGGCAAACGGTCCAATTCTGCGAATTGGGCCATTTGAGATTGGAAAAAAACCTCTTGTAATGTAAAATGCCAAATTGCATCCATTTCTAATGCCGAATTGGGACGGTATGTAT